>NC_090187.1:14655667-14925667 GCF_024679245.1 Pseudorasbora parva
TGCCAATAATGTCGTCTTAACCTGAGAAAACTCTTTATCTTTATTTAACAGCAAAACATCTTTGTCTTGCAAAGCTGTCTGCAAATGCTGGGTCTCTTCATGAAGCTCGGAGATCACTGTTATTTTCTGAGTGATTTGATCCTCACTTTCCAACAGTTTGACCTGCATCTTGTTTACATACATCTCCTGTGTTCTGAAAATGTCCTCTTTCTCATGCAGAGTGAGTTGTAAAGCTTCAAGTTGAGAGTGCTCCGATTTGAACAGTTCTGTCAAAGATGCCAGTTCGACCCTTTTGCTAGCCAATTCATTTTGTAGAGAAGTGATCATCTCTTGTTGTCTAAACATTTCTTCCATTGAATTCTTCAGTTCAGATTTAATTATAATATTTTGCTCATTCATTGCCTGAACACTATCTTGATATTCCACAACCTCAATTTGTTTTTGTCTCAACTCCTCATTTAGTCTTACGTTTTCTGTTAAATGCCTCTCTAAAGTGTCTTTTAAATCTGCATTATCAGACTCAAGCTTCACAGTATTTGTATTCATAATACCAAGCTGACTAGTAAGCGAAAGCAGCGACTCGTTTCTTTTGTGCAATTCCTCTGAGTGACTGTGGCATTCAAGATTTTTCTCTCTTAACATATTTTCTTTCATTTCCAAGTCCCCTTTAAGAGAGCTTATATCTTGCTGGAGGGTAAAAACAAGTTCTCTTTCATGACTAAGTTCCTTTTGTAGCAAAATACATATATTTGATTCTTTCTGCAGCAGCGTGTCTTTCTCTGTCAGGCCGGATTTATGTTCATTAGCTTGTTGTTGAAGTATGGATAGACGATCTTGTAAATTCTTGAGTTGTGTCTGATAAACTTCCATTTGTGTACTTTGGTTTGTTAAGACCTTTTCTTTTTCAAGGACAATATGGTTGTATTGAATGACTTGAGAAGTGGAGGACTCAAGTTCTCTCCTAAGACGATCTACTTCCTCTTTGGTCTCCCTGAGACATTGTGAGAGGCCTGCACATTCTAAAGACTTTTCCTGTAAGGCCTCAGCTCCAGACTGCTGTTTCTGTTGAATAACTTTGTATTCTTCTACTTGCAAAAGCAACTCTTCCTTGTGCTTAAGTAAATCTTCTATGATTTGACGGTTTTCCACATCTTGCGTTTCAAAAATCAAGATTTTGTTTTGTAAAGTCTCTCTCTCCTTGGTTGTTTCTGTGATTGACTCCATCTGTTCATTCGTTTGTTTCTGAAGGTACTTGTTCTGTTCATCAAGACTGACGATTTTAGAAGCAAGTTCTTCATTTTCTTTGAGAATGAATGTGACCTTGCTATTCATTTCAGACACAACCTGCGTAAGTTTAAGCACTTCCTTTTGTTTCTCTTCAAACATCTCTTGTAATTGTTGAGCTTGTCTACTCGATGTCTCATGGAGTCTAACAACGGCATCTTTTTCCAACAAAATCTCAGCCATTGATTGCTTGTTTTGTTCAAGTTCTTTGTTCAAGTCAGTTCCTCTGAAAGCTAGTTCTTCCTTTTCCCTCTGCAAGTCTTCTATTATTTTAGCACTTTTTAAAAGCTGCAGTTCAACTTCAGATATTTTGCTTATCAATCTTTTCTTTTCTTCTGAATCATCAGAAAGAGACTGGGCACTAGTCTCAATTTCCTTCTTTAATTGACTATTGTCATTAGTGAGACTTTTGACTTGTAAAAGCAAGTTGGAATTCTGAACTTGCACAGCTTGTATTTCCTCCTTAGCGTTATCCAGAAGCTGCTTTTGCCTTGCAAGCTCCCCCAAATGCCGCTCAAGTGATTCTTGAAGTTTCTTGTTGTTATCGTTCACGAATTCAAATCTCTCAATTTTATCAGACAAATCTTTCTCAAGCTTTTCTTTGGCTTCATCTCGAATCTGGAGTTCTTTGTTAAATCTAGCCCTTTCTGCTACTGTCTCCTCTTGAACGGTCTTCAGCTTCTGCTCCAATAAGAATATTATCTTTGACTTGTCTTGGACATCTTGCTTAAGCTGCTCTTGACATTCAACCTGCTCCTCAAGCTTTCTAGACAACATCAGAAGCTCACTTTTATGTTTGCTGACTTCACCAAGCAACTTATTACGTTCCTCTTTGTGGAATTCTTTTTGATCCCCTTCTTCTTTTTCCATTAGGCGATTTGCTGGATTCATATTCAGCTTCTGTATTTCCATGTGGAGATCCTGAATTGTTTTCTTATCCTCCTCTGTTTTCTTTGCAAAGTCTGTAATTGCATTACTCTTTGATTCCCCTTCCTTTTTCGCTCTCTTCAGATCACTTTCAGTTCTCTTCAATTGTTCAATCAGCTCAGGTATTAACACATTAAAGAACTGTTGGTCAGAAAGCTGTGGGTCTCTAAAGATTTGAACATCCTGTTCGACTTTAGTCAGCACATCCTCTTTCAGCTTCATTTCCTGTTTTAATTCATGGATTTGCTCTGAATATTCTGCTGTGCTGGATGATAAAGCCAGTATTTCTTTGTCCTTGTCAGTGATGACATCTTGAAGTCTATCGATTTCCCGCTCACAGCTCTGCAAGTCATGCACCAGCTGTGCTCTTTCTTCCAGATGAGCTGTGTTCAGCCTGTCGAGATCATCGTTTGTTTGAACCAGATCACTCTGTAATGATTCTATAGTTACCTCTTGTTTCTGAATCTGAAACAAGAAAATAGAATGTTAATGAAATTTAAAAAAAAGAAAAATCATTTTTTTTATATATTTCGTCAAACTATAGTTGTCAATCTTGCACACAAAAACAACAACATGGGAGCCAGTGAAGAATCACGTCTGTAAGCTGTTACCTTGTCTTTCAGTACACCAAGTTTGAGTGTCAGCTCTGCAACAGTTGCTTTCATCTCTGAGTTTTCCTTCTCAAAGGTGCTGCATGTCTTTTTAACTTCAGCCAGCTGCATAGAAAGGTAGTCTCAATAAAAACTCACTCAATATTGATGCTTGGGTCTAAATTAAAGGGTTAGTTGACCCAAAAATGAAATTTGTGTCATTAATGACGCACCCTAATGTCGTTCCACAGCCGTAAGACCTCCGTTCATCATCGAAAATACATTTTGGTCCAAAAATAACAAAAACTATGACTTTATTCAGATTTGTCTTCTCTTCCTTGTTTGTGTTCAATACTCAAATAAAGATTCAAACGGTCATGAATCAGCGGACTGATTCATGATTCGGATCAAACTGCCGGTGTCAAACTGCTGAAATCACATGACATTGGCGATCCGAATCATGAATCAATACGCTGATTCATAACAGTTTGAATCTTTATTGGAGGATTGAACACAAACAAGGAAGAGAAGACAATGCTGAATAAAGTCATAGTTTTTGTTATTTTTGGACCAAAATGTATTTTCGATGCTTCAAGAGATTCTAATTAACTAACTGATGTCACATATGGACTACTTTGATGATGTTTTTATTACCTTTCTGGACATGGACAGTAAAGTGGGCATACACATACACTCTCGGACTAAGTATAAAATATCTTAAACTGTGTTATGAAGATGAACGGAGGTCTTACTGGTGTAAAACGACATTAGGGTTAGTCATTAATGACATCAATTTCATTTTTGGGTGAACTAACCCTTTAAGTTTAAAAAGCTAAAATGGATGCTCAATGCAAGAATGTCTTTACAAGCTCTACATTTGTCAACTTTAAATATATGTGACCAACAGCTGAAATGGAGCTCAACATATATCCAATAATATAGACGAGTCCCCGAAATAGATGTGATCTTGTTGAATATATACACATTATTACAATACAGTAAACAACTACCCACATTGTGTTCAGTTTGAAGCAGTTTGTCAGCGGTGTCTTGGTGTTGTTTTTCTTTTATCTCTAAAGCCTCCCTCAGACTATCAATACATTCCAGTTTTTCTGATGTTCTGGCAAGTGTGTGCTCCTTTTCCATGAGCGAGGACTCCAGACACTCCTGTGTGCTGCTCAGTCTGTCATAAGATGTGTTAAGACATAATTGTTATGGCTTTTAAAAAACATTTGTGAATTACAATGTTGAAGGCAGGACACACCAAGCCAACGGTCGGCCATCAGCTAATAAAAATAAATCTTTATTTTGTATAGCGCCTTTAAATGCTATAACAGTTGTGATAACAGTTGTGGAAATCTAGAAATTAAAGTTAAAGCTCCAATCTTGACAGCTCAGAGAAGCCGTCAATCACACCTCTCAATCATGATGTCACACCCCCGTTTCTATAGCATCAAATGGCTAACTAAAAACAAACTTATTTAAAAAAAAGAACGCTTGAACTTACAGAGTGATAAAAACGACCAAATCCATCTTTGAAAAAAATGTATTTGAAGTGTAATTTGATTGTTTAGTTTGTCTCATGTTACATTAGAATCATAGACCGTAAAAAAATATGGGCGTAGTGTCTGTAACAATACCCATAGGGTTCTGAAGAGTAAAGTTGAGACGAACTGGCCGTTGGCTCAATGAGATTCTGCTCTCTTCTCGAGCCTGCCCCTAGTGGCCAGTCGAGGAATTGCAATTTAAGTTACTTCTGTATTGGCTTCAACAGAAACTGTGGGAGGTTGCCGCTTGATTAGAATTTCATGGAGTGGGCGGAGATTATGACCTATACTGGGATGGATGGGGGACTCTGCACAAGCTTGATTCGAATATACAAATATTTTCATAATAACGAGCTGACTGGATTGAAGATCGTTATTGATATTCAAAATAGTAGGAAAGCACTGCTTTGTGTACTGTTGAATAACAAAACTAGACTATTGATACCTACTGATATTTACTTACACACAGGCACAGAACACACACATGCTAATTGACAGTCCTCTTTATCTTTTTGTTTTGTTCAAGCGCAGCTTTTTAGCCATCAAGAGGCGACAACACAGCCGGCTTTCGTCGCAACAAGTTCTTTGAAGTTGGCTCGGTGTGTCCTGGGCTTTACAAAACATAAGAATCTTGGAATGTTTCTGTAATTAGGCCCCAGAATTAGGCCCACATTTTTGAGCTTACCCTTTGAGTTGTTTGTTTAGACTGGCGATGAGCAGCTGATGCTTTTCTGCGTCTTTAATCTGCTGACTGCGAAGGCTGGCTAGCTGTGCCTGCAGGCGCTCAGACTCATTCTGACAGATAAAATGACAGATAATAAAAATACAAGCAAAACCACAATATTGCACTCCACGGCACAACAGCATTTCATGTCGGTAAGACAAATGTGGCTTAACCTAGGGCTGCACAGTAATGAAAAAAATATGAATTGCTCATTATTGCTCTTGAACATTGTTATTGTAAAACAAAACAACAATGATCCTTGAAATAAACCAAGAGGTGAACCAAGTAAAAAAGGACCAGAATCTCTTTGCGTTCACACTGTCCCTGTACCTGAAAAAGGACCCAGATCCTTATTAAGCCCCGTTTCCACCAAAATTACCCGGAACAATTTGTACCAGGAACTTTTTTACAGGAACTTTTCTCCCCCCTGTTCCTCTGTTCCTCCAAGTCAGTGAAGGACAGTAATCATTTTTGTGTGTACCGATTGAAAGATTTAGTGGACAGTGAGACAACGTACATAACGTACATGAGACGTTTTCTAAACCGATCTGGTGTTTACATGTGATGACTTTCAATCGCAATCATTTTGTCACATGCAGTTTGTCTGCCGCATCAAAAATGTCAATGCTGTTTTCTCCAGCAGCTGGAATGTGTTAACTGTAGCCATAGCAACTCTTAACGGCCACCAGGACTAATACAGTATTATATAAGCTATTTATTTGTTGTAAAGTGTAATAATCATCTCAGAAAAAAAAAGTTTATTCTGTCAGGCGCAGTTAAAGTAAAAACTGCCTGGGGCAATATACGCTGTCATTATTCCAACATTATCTTCATAACTTACGAAATAAAAAGTTTACCCCTCAGAAAAATTAACTTTCCTCTCTTGTCAACATGAGCGCGGCGCGCGCTGTCACGTCATGTAAGGGCGCACACTTAAAAGTAATCGGTCAGGTTGGTTACATGGTGAAAAAAAATTAATAACGAGTATAGAAGAGATTCAAGCTGTGCTGCTTTTACTGGTTATGTATAGGTTTACTAAAGAGGTAATTAACAACGACAGAAAAGAGCACTAATATGCAGATTCAGCAGTATGCAGCATATTCAGAAAGCTTGTAAAGCTAGATTTAAAATGACAATGTATATTATTATCAGCTATTACGGACATTGCACTTGAGACGGCTGAGACGAGCGCGCGCCATCAGACAGAGAGCAAGACTGATATTTACTGAACGCAGAACGAACCTCGCAAAAGACTTTTAAAATGCCGGTTGAAATAAAATGCTGCGTGAGCTAAACCAATCAGCATGTTCAGCGCCCAAGTCCCGCCCTCGAAAGTTCCTGAACTTTGAAAAAGTACTACCTCGCGAGCAGGGCCGTTTGGAGGGGGAAATATTTACCCGGAACTTCCTTTAGACCCTGGTTCCTGCGGTCTAAACACACCAAGTACCACCCAAAGTTCCTGGTTCCTGGGTAAAGTTCCTGGGTAAAGTTCCTGTGGTGGAAACGGGGCTTTAGTCTCAGACCTCTGTGTTCATACTGTTTCTTTTTGGACCAAGTCTAATATAATGGTTGGTGGCTCTACGCTCTAAAATTCGACCCCATTCACTTACCTCTGTGAAGTTGGCACCCCATGAAACCAAATACAGTAATTCCCAAAACAATACCATTCATTTGTGCTACGTTTTTGATGAATTTGTGCCACAAATTGATCCGTTTCATCTAAATTGAACAAAACCAGTATTATTTGTTTGTGCTGTCAAAATCAACACTATCCACTTCCCCTCAAAAATAACAAATATAATTCTGGAGCTGTGATGATGTCACTCACCACCCCATTTCGTTCAAATTGCTCCAAACTTGTGCCATTCGTTGGGCTCAATTTGTGCCTGTGGCGTTAAAAAAATCCCTGTAACCTCTTTCCACCAGAGGCGGACAGCAGAAGTGTGTGTGGGGGGGACTTTTATTTCACAACATTCCAAAGCATAATATTGTACTTTTTTACTGCACTACAAGTTAGATTGTATATAATTTAATACTTAATTATATATATTTTTTAAATGTAGTACTTTCTTATTTTTACTCAGTTTTACTTGAATACAAGTTAGAAAGTTTTTTTTTTTTTATGTAATTAAGTATTCACGGTTAAAAAAAAAAAGTTTAAAAAGTATGACACTATGTTTTGGAATGTTGTGAAGTAAAAGTTTTCCAAAAAGAAAAACACAGATAAAGTACATATATTTGAAAAAATGTACTGAGTAGAAAGTAAAAATACTTCACTATAGTCCACCTCTGATTTCCACCCCATGTCGTCTAAACCGTTCCAAACAGGTTTCGTTTTTTTGTGCTAGATTTGAGTCGCTTTATTATGTTAAAATGAACATTGTATTTATCCGGAAATAACAAATATAATTCTGTAGCTATGGCGTCACTCTCCACATCATGCTGTCCAAATCAGTGTCATCCGTTTGTGCTCGATTTGTGAGAGCAAACTTGATGAAGTCACTTGTTGCCATTGACTTCATCAAGCTCCAAATCCAATAGTCATCATGGATTGTATGTTGACGTGATTCGCTTGTTTGAAAATTCTCTTTGGGCCTCATTCATGAAACACTAGCAGAACGAATGTGTGTGTAAATTGTTCATAAAGCCGCTCTGATGTAAATTTTCGGATTAATGTAAATGTTCGTGTTTTCAAAATGTTAGTTGGTACGAAAGAAATGTACACATGCCCCCTACCACGAGTAAATGGTGCGTAAAACATTAGAACGCTCTGTGTTCTAATTTAGGCAAACTGATAACATTGCATTTTGATTCACTATGTAGGACAGGCCTACCATAATATTTCAGGATTTGATTTACCCCGTCTTTTTTGTTTTGTTTAGTTTGTACTGTTTAACGTTGGGTAATAGGCAGCCCTCGTCACTGTTCTTTTTTACCAGGCCGTCCAATCACAGTGGAGGAGGGGCGGGACAAAAACTACACAGACCAATCATCCCACTTGTACACAAACAACAATAATAGAGAAGTTAATACTGTTTTTTTTTACTGCAATTCAGTAATATTCTTCAAAATTAGGTACTAGTATCACATTACTGCCATGGATATTTTGTATCAAAGCTATCAAAGAATCTCAGCTGTAAAAAACGCTGCCCTTGCAAAGCGCTTTCAAGCGCCACCAGCTGTCCATTTTCAGAAGAGCATCAGGTGTTTAGCTGGCTAAAACATGCTTTGGTGGACACACAATATTTTAATATTTATTGCTAGTCATATGACCAATTAGTCTATTCAACATTTATGCAAAATCCTGGAGCCAAATCTGAGAAAGAATTCCAGAAGAGTCCACAGCGTTCCTGGTCACACCATTTGCATTTGTAACTCATGGGCGGGGAATATGCAAATTATGATTAAGCGTGCACACGTATCCTTTTTACACGTTTGGAATTCACTAACATACACACGTTTAACTAACGAATCCGTGGTATACGAAGCGTTTGAGAATCTGGAGCAGAGTTTTCATGAAGGTCCATTTTACGCGCAAATTATTTAGAATTTGCTCATTTATTTACGAAAGTTTCATGAATGAGGCCCATTGTGTGTATAATAGTTTTAAAACATTGTTAGTATGATGGAAGATATTGAGACTTAATATTATAGCTACATTGTTGTCTGTGTTCCTCTTGATTTTGATGGTACAAGCACAATAAACGACAGGCCCAAACACAAGGCAAGCAAACCAAGCAATTGCTTGGGGCCCCCGAGCTGTCCTGGGGCCCCAAGACAATGACAGGTTAAGAAAAAAATGCAACGAAAAACTGTGTGATGCCCCTATGATAGTCAATGCAGTAAAGTGCAATGACACTGTTATCAGGATCCCTCTCAGTAGCTGACAGCAGCCAGTCAACCACGCAATCTCTGTTGCCGCCAAAATACAAAACATCCTCGGCAACCATGAAGCGGAATTATCATTTTGGGGGGGGTGTCATAAAATAGGATTTTATGTTATTTTATTTAACATAAAATATTATGTTAAATATACCAAGCACAAACGTTCATTTTTGCGGCACAAATCAGTACGAACAGATGGCATAGTTTTGGGGATTGGGAGATTTCAGTTTATGGGGTGCCAACTTTACGGAGGTCATTCACCTATGTCCTAAGTGTTTCACTGTAACCCTGACATTTAGTGACTAGAAATTTTGTAGACTGAGCATACCTTTCAACATGGAATATTCCTATACATTTAAGTAATTTAAACTTTAAATATATGTAAAGGTAACCTTTTTTGTGTACTGTATGGAAACCAAATGAGGGAGAAGGGTATCCATTTATGTTCTACTATGCACAATTTTTATAGCAAGAAGTGAAACCATAGCTAGTCGACTACTTTTTTGGTCTTTTTGGTCTCCTGGTCAGGTTGTGTCTAAATAATCATACTTAATTCCATTTCATGCCTAAGTGTGTATGTTTGTATAGATACAATTGTCCAATTGAGAGATGAGATTCCGGGCACTTTAGTCTGAGTTTGAGGTGCTCTATGTTCTGAACCTTTATTGTCTTGTGCAAGTCTCTCAGGAAGCTGTGGTGGATCCATATTCTTGCACTATCACACATCCTTCTGTATAAATTATTAACTTTTTCTTGCTTTCTCTGAATTATATTTATTGCACAAGGCAATGTTGACACAAGCATACAAATATTCATAATCCTGCAATGCTGTAAATACAGAATTGTGTTAGTCACAGATACATGATAAATGTTTTTTATGTTAAGTTGTCTATTGTTTTAATATTGTTTTTTCCATTTATTGATTTAAAATTGTACGCTACCATCAGTTATTGCATTAATTTAAAATATTAAGTGCAGTAAATAAATGCATTCAGTAATGTATTCAAAATGCATTTAAATATACTAATGAAATCAGTCATTATGACAACAAGCAAATATTCACCCAGTTACATTATTGAACATAATGAATATTACATAAAGTAGGTTAATAATATAATTAAATATCTCACATGCTTAAAACAAATCTATAAACAAATCTATGACAACACGCTAATGCATTTCGTGAATTAATAATTTGGAGAGATCTGCCAGCCAAAGCAGTATAGCTGATTTGTAAGGAGCCATCTGATGAACAAATCTAAATGGAATAAACAACTGACAATCGCACCAAGGCATGGTATAACTATAAGGCAACCATTTCTAGTGTGAGTACACCCTAAATGGTCACAATGGTCCTCTTGACCAATGATTGGAAAAATTTCAATCTGTGAATAAAATATATACTGAAAGTGAGCAAAGTACACAATCTCACAAAACTGGCCACTAAGTAAATGTGCTCAATGCTGCAAAAACAAAAACTGATGCAACTGAATTAGTCCTAAAATAGAATGCTATAATATTTACAGTGTACAATTAGCTTGTGGCAGCCATAAACATAAATCACAATTATATTTTTTGATTATTTGTGCAGCCCTAGCTTAACTCAAACTGTTAAAAACCACTACACACCCTGTGTGTGAACTGCACACGTATTTACAGTGTAAAGAGGACGGTGATAAAACAAGTACAAAGAGAAGGCTCCACGATCAGACGTGCTTTTGGAAGCTTACACAAACTTAAACAAACCTGAGATGTGGACAATGCTTGATCACCATCTATACCAAACGTCGCCTGCATTAGAGGAGTGTTGCATATAGTTCACTCAATACACAGGCAATTAACTGGCTATTATCACATCATACATCATACAAAGATTCAACAAACTGACCTTTTCGATAAGCCCCAGCACTTTAAAAGTATTATTGGCAAAACAACCTATCCGGCCCACACTTATACGATTTTGTAGGTCTGTGTTTCGCTTGTTTTAAGTGTCATTTTATAGCAATGATCTAAAAATATGGTTAATGTTGGCGCTGAAGCACTTACTGTAACATTGGCCTAAAAAGCTTTAGCTGTTTTATGTTGTTGCCTTTTCTAAATTAAATCTTGAATACCTGATGTACATATGTAATGCTATACGCTTTGTGTCAGCCCTTATTCACAAAAGATCCACTTAGTGGTATGGAACTGTGTGGAAATGTGTCATTTTTATCCTACTCTTTGTTTAAAATATTTGTTAATTTGCTCAGTGTCTTTAAATGCCATTGAAATACGGTCAACGGACGTGGAAGGAACAACTGCATATCTGTGTTTGATTTGTTGATTTGTTTACTAAAAAAAAAAATATATATGATTGGTCATTGGCCAAGGAGCATGATCTTCTGTATCTTATGTAAAATGTTGTTCTAACACACATTCATTTATTCATGTTTATCACAGACAATAAAAGGTACAATACTGATGTATTGCCAGCCTCTAAATTTTAGATAAAGCATTTATGTATTAATAACTTTACAAACAATCAGAAAAAAATAGCATTACATTTTACTAGGGGTGTCAACAATAATCGATTCGGCGATGCATCGCGATGCGGGGCATGAGCGATTCAGCATCGATGCGGCAAAGTGCCATAATCGATTATGTCACTGTTTATTTTCTGGCGGACAATAAAGTTGTGAAGTTTCAAATACTTCCGGTTCCGGGAGAATAACAACAACAACAACAAGCAAGATGGCTGAGGCGGAGGGAGATGACCACGATAGACGGGTTATTAAAAATGCGCCTAAAGCTTGGAAAGCGGACATCTAGGCACATTTCGGATTTTATGAAGTGAATGGGAAACTAGACAAGTCTTACGCGGTGTGTAAAATCTGCCACACTAAAATTAAGCACGTTGGTGTGACAACTAACTTTACGAACCATGTCGATTGTTGGCATCCTGAGTTAACTTCAACAACAACAACACAAAATGTCAACACATCCCAGCCAAGAATTGACGAGTCGCTAGTGTCAACATTGCCACACAACTCCAAGAGAGCAAAGAGGATCACACGATCGGTGGCATGTTTTATAGCGAAGGATCTACGACCCTATTATGTGGTAGAAAATGCAGGGTTTCGCCACATGCTTAAAACAATTGAGCCCCGGTATAAGTTAACCGACAAGAGCTACCTTCACTGATTCCGTGCTTCCCGCATTGTACATTTAATATTTGCACAGGACTTGAGGATGTGCCCTGTCTTAGAGCTGCTATTTCACTGTGTGTAAAAACAAAACAAAAACAAAAAGCACTGAAAGCTGTGATTTTGATTGTTTTCTTTTTCAGGTTTGAAAATGCCATATCCAATACCATGTACCATTTAAATTGATTTAATTACATTTGATTTTATTTAATAACTTTTATGTCAAAGATACAGGAGACACATAGCAGCCAATAAAATCTGTTGTTTAATATCTGATTGTATTGCCTCATGACTGATGAAAAATTTGCTTTGTGTGCAGTAGAATTTTGATGCATCACAATGCATCGTAGAATCGAATTGAATCGAATCGTTACCTGGTGAATCGTAATCGAATTGAATCGTGAAGGCAGTGCCAATGCACACCCCTACATTTTACCTTCAGGGGTACAGCAGCTTGTCACTGAACCCTATGTACCTTCCTTACCTCTAAAGGGTGCTTATTAGTACCTTAAGTAGCACGTACCCTCAAGGAAGAATATGTACTTGACGTATGGTACAACAATGAACACTTCAGATGTAAATGAGGTACAAAAGTCTCCTTTCATAACCCTTTTTCCACATTTTTTTTTTCTGACTGTACTAGAGTATCTAAGGAATATATATATTTAAGAATATTGAATTCACTGTATTACTCAGTTGATTTTATTGTATTTAAGATCAAGCCGATGTTTTTGCATTTAATGCAGTTGACCTATATCAAATGCTCATTGGCTCTCACCTGTTTAGTGACCTGTTGCGACATGCTTGAATTTTGGGTGATGTGTGAATTCCAATGAGATATGCGCATTTTTATGAAGAGGATCAGAATAAGATTTTCAGCAATTAACAACTTAAACTCTAAATCAGTAGTTCTCAAACTTAAATTAATGCAAAAACCTGTGGGTATGCAAACAAAAAAGCTGCGTTTTGACTCTCATTTATCTCTACCCCACCTTAAAACAACAACATTAATTATTAAGCATGTATTTCTAACAGGCAAAATGCCATAAAAAGGCTAAATACATGACATAGATCCATTCAAAGTACCTCATCTTTTGTGGGCAAAACCGACTGCATCCACACAAGCAGCATGGCATATGATAGGTCGTGTGCATAGAATGCTGCCCAAGCAAATCATGGTACATTACTGCGATTTTTGATACTGTACCTTTGTAAAAGTGGGGATTTAGCACTTACTAACATGAAGAAAAATAGACACAAAATGTGCATAGAGATCATTTTAAGACTCAATCTCTCTTCGATATAAATACAAAAACATTCCCCATTTGAGATCTTGTTTTTAATGCTGTTACCATAAATGCAATTTTCCCCAAATAGCCACACAACTGCAAATGTATGATATTGATTTTATAAAACAGGTCAACAAACAAAAGGTTAATATTAAGCGATGTACATTTTAAACAGTATTGTCAGTATTGTTTGCTCTATTTTGCTAACAAAAAATTATAGTTCCAACGAAAACCACAACAGAACTGCAACCACAGCAGTGTTTTTGAACAAATTGTGGTTTTGAACGTATCGTGAGAGATTTAATGACTTATTCATAAATAAATCTACTTGTTTTGTTACTAAATGAAGGACTCGATGGCTCACTCATAAAGACAGTTACCGCCATCTACTGGCAGTTTCAGTTTAATATTTAAAAGTATCCCTTTATTTTTTACCATTACATATTTGTCCATTAAGCTTTTTTTAATTTAAAACATTATTTATATAAATTAAATTATTTACTTTAAAAAAGCACTGCAAAATCTATTTATGGGGGCAAATATTGTCCCTTGATGGAAAAAGGATGACTGCAATCCAAGTGGATGAGAATTGGTACACATAAGGATGTTAAATGTCTTGGGGGTACGCCACTCTAAAAAGTTTGGGAACCAATGTTGCCATTTTTGCAATAAATAATTGTGATTACACTTATCTACCATTAAATCTGATGGGATGTATCGCTTCTGCACGGATTGTAGGAAGTTTAATAAAGTGACTGGGCATTAATTTCCACTTTATTTAATAATTTCTATGGCAATTCAATCCAATAATTTGTCTCTGCATGATTTACAGCAGCAGTTACCAAGGGAGCGGGCTTTGCAAAAGGTCAGTTGGCAAGTAGTGTAATTGTTGGGGCTTATAACGATAGTGCCTTAATACGTACAGTCCAAACAGTTTCTGTGTACCTGTAGTAATTCTATGCGAGCCTGAAGTTGCAGACGGTCCCCTAGATCTTGACATTGTTTCTCAAGGACCAAAATCTGCTCCTGCAGCTGGTTTCTCTCCAGTTCAAGCTCCTCGACAACAGACCTCAAACCATCTAAACAAGGGGGGGGGGGGAAAAGGAATTTTTTTTTTATATATATATATGAGCCAAGGCCAATGAGTCTCAGTTTGAAAAATATAATGTGTATTATATGAATAATATAATGTAATGATAAAAATTAAACTTTCATATATTTTAGATTCATTGCACACCAACTGAAATATTTCAGGTCTTTTATTGTTTTAATACTGACGATTTTGGCATACAGTCTCAAAAAATTTGCATATCATGAAAAGGTGCTCTAAACAAGCTTTTAACCTAATCATCTGAATCAACTAATTAACTGTCCTTTTAACTACATTATATCTTGTTATTACGACACAATTGAGTGGAAAATATAATATATAGGCCCTATGTTGCAGCAATGCGCCACCGCACCAGGTGACCTGTAAATGCGGAAAAAACCTTTCCATTGCAGTTTTGTGAAAATGTCCTTTTTCGAATTGCCTGAAAAACCACCTCATGAGAGCGAAAAAACTTTTTTGCGATATATGGGAGATTTTGCGAAATTGCCGCGTTTCCATTGGGCGTATTTTCAATTCGCAATTTCAATTTGCGCAATTTGAATGGTGATGGAAAAGCGGCTACTGAAGCTGCTTCAAAACAATCATCATTGTAAAAGCGCTATAGAAATAAAGTTGACTTGACTTAGCTCAATAATCCGCAGGCTTATTACCTAGGCTTACGCTCATGAACCGCTCACTGTTAAAATGATGTTTGCTCAAATCCAGCCAAGACATTTATCTGTAGCTTACTATGTTGTAGCATTTATATATTTTTTTTTCATATTTATGTTTAAATATTGTAATATTTTTACATTTCATCTGACTATGATAAGTGCAAAGATGCGAGTGGGTCAGAAATGATTTTGGTGGTTACATTTAATAAGTTTTGTTTTGTAGAAAGCATTTGTTTCATTTTGTTTAAATTGTATTTTAATTCTAATAAAGGTTTCTTCGGCCAATTGCCTGGATTTAATAAATAAGAAGCAAATAGCAGGCTATCATGGTGACATGAAGTCGCGGGAGCGATCGCTTTCATTGCTCATGAACTGGAGCGTGTCTCATAAATAAACCGCAACTCAGCAGGTTACTTGCCTTACAGACATGAGAAATATGCGTATAGAACGCTTGAAACGTCCACTTTTAAATGAAATGATTCGGAACAAAATATTAAATTAAGCAAAGTGCACTGTTCATGCGAGCTGCTCATGACTCCATCACTGCATGTGCTGTGAGTTTAACGCGCATTTTTAGACTAATCCTGACTTGTGCAACTTTGTAGCCTACACTTATTTTTCTTAGTTGTAGTATTAGTTCTTACTTTGCTAAAAAATATATATTATTTCTAATTATGGCACAGCTTTCTGCCCACCCAATTAGACTAATAAAGTAATGATTAAAAAAACACAAACACTTGATCGGTTTGGGTCAGGCTCTGGCTCGGGCAGGGAATCTCAACTCTAAAATAAAGTGAATGTATTGATTTATATATTTTACATTAGTTATCGCCTCTTTCACCAATCATACTTTATTTTGTGTTAGGCTCAATATTTAACAAATATCGAACTGATGCTCAAACAAAAAATAAAGCAGAATGAAAAGATAAAGCTCAAAAAAGTATAATTTATGATGCTTTGGTGTGCCTACTTTGTCTCTTTTTTTTTTTTTTACAAAATATTTAAGACATTACGTGTAAAATAAAAATAAAATTTAAAGGGACCTCCAGATAAAGCATGGGCATTTACTGGCCAAGCAACAGCAGTGACTGGAACAAAGGGAGGACAAATCGCCACATACTTTTTACACAAATGGACATGAAACTACAACAAGTGTACTTTATATTTAATTATTCCAGTTTTATATCCACTTTATACTTCCAGTTACCTCAGTATACTTATTAGAGCAATTTTTAGTACAACAGTTCACACAAATTCAGCTTTTAACATGTAGTATAAATTAATGCATCCATGGTAGCTCAACAGATTGCCATTATGTTAGTTGGCCATTGGCTGTGGACTTGGCAATGGGTTCAATTACAACTTTTTGGTCTAGACGCAAATAATGTATGACGACAACACAGTAGGCTTTTGTCTCCACTAGTTCTTTGATGTCAGTTTAGGTAGTAGGTCATGTTTTAGGTCATGGCCTTAACACCAATTCATGATTCATTTAATAGACCAACACTCCCAGTTCCTGTTAATAAAAATGATCTGCTGTATATTAAATTAAATATCCAATATGGACAATCAGGAATCAAAAAGGTTCAGAACCACTGATTTGAACTGGTTAAAAAAACAAAACAAAAACGGATAAAAGCATCTGCTAAATTACAAGTTATTTGTTTGGTATGAAAAAAATGTTACTAAAAGATGGTAAATCCCTCCAAATGTACACATTTTCTAATATAATCCACTAGGACAATCATTTTTATAATGTTAATGTAAAATTCATTAGCTGGTGCCCCTGAGGTAAAAAGAGAAAGGTAATTGCACTGGTGTGTGAACAAAACAAAACCAAAAACTGCAGAGAGCAAACATTTAGAATATGGCCAGTGTCTAGTGAGTTTCACACCTGTATCTGCAACAGCAGTGTGCTGTGGCCACCAGCCACCCATATTCTCTCCATTCGCATCGCAATCAGCGGGGCCTATCTGGTCTTGCCTATTATGAAATTCCAAGTCTTCCTGTAGAAAGAAAATACATTTTTTAACTATCACTTCTTTAAAAGGGACAAATAATTACTTTCACGAGTTTTTAATAAGAGTCTTAATCTAAAAATGAAAATTGTGTCATCATTTACTCACCCTCAAGTCCTTCCAAACCTGTATGGCTTTCTTTCATTCTTCCACATCTTCAAACTTTGAGATTCAAGATCGGTTACAAGACATTTGAAAAAATATTAACTAGGGATGTGCCTGAAGCCAAATACCTTATTCCGAAAGGCATCAACAACGGCTTTAAATCGAATTATAGAAAAATATTTGGTACTAATATTTTAGCAATTTACTCCTCGTATTTGCTGGGTAACAAGTGAGCCAGGGGATAGCATGATATTATTCATAAACCTCTAAAATCACTATGCAATGAGTGTAAACTATGAATGAAGTGAGACCTGCGAGATCACTAACCAAATAGCCGCGTTGCTATCCCTGCGCGTCTTAGAAATCAGAGCTTTGTCAAGAGTAATATTATCTAAGGTATTGAATTGTACACGTTTTATATTACTTGATATGTCTATTTACAAGTTTTATACTTTTCACGATTTAAAACATAACATGTTTCTCTGTCTCACTCTTTCCCGAAGTCGGCAAGCATTCAGCCAATGCATTCATCATCATTTGTTCAAAAAGTTTTAGGAACCATCAACCACAAAATATCATGTTCATCTATTTTTATATTGTGTCCGATGGACACTAGGTAGTGCAATAATAAACACCTTTGCTTTTTAGTTCTTGACTCTGGAACCGCACAGGCTGGACTAATTGAATCCTTGATTGTTACATATCTCCCATTTCATTTCCATCAAAAAAAGCTATTTTGTAAATAGAATAATGCATCCATAAAAAGGCCTTGTCCATGCGAACACATTTTTGTTAGTTTTTAGCTAAAGCTAAAAAGCTTGATTAGCTGCTTCAGGCATATTTGATTATAGTTGGAGCTCAATTCTGCTGGACACAGTGGGTCCCCACAAACAGGGCTGAAGATCTCTGACTAAATCATATGGTGTCAGAAGATACTTATTTCACACAAGTCAATATGGAGTACTTTTATAGCCCTTTTTTACTTTCAGACCCTGGTAACTATTTGATTATATTACTGTATATGGGGAGAAATATTCGTCAGTGTTAAAATTCGTTTATGTTTGATGAGGAAAAGTTGGAAATGACACAGGGGCGAGTAAATGGTTTGAATTAATTTAGTTAAACTATTCCTTTAATTCAACTTTGCAACACAGCAAAAGTGTAAAGGGACTTAATACAGATGGGTGACAAATTAAAGTAAAATCTAAGGGACCCCATGGCTGGGGGCATTTTGCAGCCATGTTTTGGGTCCATTTTGTCCTCTTAGATGAGCGGTTCTCCACTTTTCTGAATCAAAGGCTTTTCTGAATTAGAAAGCCCCCCATCCGCCTTGAATTTACATGACCTTTACAGTGGAAAAGGATTTTAAAAACATATATTTTTACTCAAATTTCAACCCAATAAAAGAGCTTGGCATAACTAGAAAAATATATATAAAAATGCCCATGGAGTTTTACAATCGTATTGCTTTACATGACTGTTCCAGGTATAGAAATCAGTGGGCCTGGGCCGTCTGGTTGAAAAACACTCCCTAAGAGGGACGGATCACTGTAAATCAATACAGTTGTAAAGTTGTCCTCAGCTTTATCCAATGATGAAGCATTTTTATCCTGATGGATCTCATGCAGGATGAAAAAGCCCTACTTCAGGACATGAGCATTCACTGAATGACTTGAGGAGTATGAAAATGATGCAAGGCATGTTATGCCTTTGAAGTCACCAGAATCTCAACACAACACCTATGGGAGATTTTGGACTGGCATGTTAGAAAGCACTCACCATGCTATCATCAAAACACGTGTTCAAATCTTTTGGAAGAATGGTGTTCAATCCCTCAAGTAGGAGGGATCCAGATACTTTTAAAATCAATATCAAAGCACATTTGGTGGCACGTGTTGGCCTAACACCTGACTAAAGCCCCGTTTCCACCACAGGAACTTTACCCAGGAACTAGGAACTTTGGGTGGTACTTCGTGTGTTTAGACCGCAGGAACCAGGGTAAAATTGAAGTTCCGGGTAAATATTTCCCCCTCCAAACGGCCCTGCTCGCGAGGTAGTACTTTTTCAAAGTTCAGGAACTTTCGAGGGCGGGACTTGGGCGCTGAACATGCTGATTGGTTGAGCTCACGCAGTTCAACCGGCATTTTTAAAAGTCTTTTGCGAGGTTCGTTCTGCGTTCAGTAAATATCAGTCTTTGCTCTCTGTCTGGTGGCGCGCGGTCGTCTCAGCCATCTCACGTTCAATGTCCGTAATAGCTGATAATAATATACATTGTCATTTTAAATCTAGCTTTACAAGCTTTCTGAATATGCTGCAGCTGCATGCTGCTGAATCTGCATATTAGTGCTCTTTTCTGTCGTTGTTAATTACCTCTTTAGTAAACCTATACATAACCAGCAAAAGCAGCAAAGCTTGAATCTCTTCCATACTCGTTATTAATTTTTTTTCACCATGTAAACGACCTGACCGATTACTTTTAAGTGTGTGTCCTTACATGACGTGACGGCGCGCGCCGCGCTCATGTTGACAAGATAGGATAGTTAATTTTTCTGAGGGGTAAACTTTTTATTTCGTAAGTTATGAAGATAATGTTGGAGTAATGACACAGCGTATATTGCCCCAGGCAGTTTTTACTTTAACTGCGCCTGACAGAAGATTTTTTTTTCTGAGATGATTATTACACTTTACAACAAATAGCTATAAATAATACTGTATTAGTCCTGGTGGCCGTTAAGAGTTGCTATGGCTACAGTCAACACACTCCAGCTGCTGGAGAAAACAGCGTTGACATTTTTGGTGCGGCAGACAAACTGCATGTGACAAAATGATTGCGATTGAAAGTCATCACATGTAAACACCAGATCGGTTTAGATAACGTCTCATGTAAACAGATCACTAAATCTTTCAATCGGTACACACACAAATGATTACTGTCCTTCACTGATTTGGAGGAACAGTCGCGCGCAGTCCTACATCACCGGACTAATTTGCCTAATCTTCTCGGAACTTTATCGCGGTCGAAACGCAGACAGCTGCAGGTCTGGGGGGGAGAAAAGTTCCTGTAAAAAAGTTCCTGGTACAAATAGTTCCGGGTAATTTTGGTGGAAACGGGGCTTAAGACACTTTTTCCTTTAATTTGTCACTCGTCTGTATCCAACTTATTTCATTACTTTGGTTCATACCTGTAGGCTGCGTGGCGTGAAATATTTGGGCTTCCTGCTTTTCTGTGGGATGAGTCCATGGGCCTGGGCCAACTCCTCCTCCACTTCCTGTTGCCGATTGGCTAATGCTGGATCGGAGCAGCCAGGAAACAACCAGTCATCCTCAATCAGTTTTGTGCCACAAGACAAAGTGAATGGATCAAATATATGGAGGGCAGAGTACAAAATGAGGGATGAGGAGAGACAGCCAGGTAATTCTAGTGCAGGTCAGAGAGTGGTCAAGGGATGGAAAGCAGCGGGAAGGTGCACACTTTGCAAAATAGGCATGACTTTACTCCAGTTTAACATCCTGTTCTAGACAATATGGGTCCTCTCTCCTCCAGGCTGTGAACACCAGACCGAACTCAAGGCAACAGAGAGAAAATGGCGCAAATCAAAAGAATCAACTGACTAGAGTATATATCAGTCTTTGCTTGCATCTTTTCTGTCAATGTTCAAATTGCTAAAACTTCATATTTCCACAAAAAGATGCACTTCAGACATGCAAACTCTTCGAAACATTCAGTTCTCTTCTATGCCCCCCTCCCACCATCTCTTTACCAATTGATAACTTTTCTTCACATACAAAACTACAACCATAAGCAGTGAGTTGTCAGCATAACACACTCAGGAACTCAGACCAATCACATTACCAGCTAATTAGCTCTTCTCCTCCACCTCTTTCCTCACATGTTGTCCACTCACTGAGTTGACAAATTTAGAATGTTTTTTTTTCCTTTCTTTTTTGCTGTTTATTTTTGGTCTACTTTTGTCCTTTTTATGTATTTATTGGATAGTAGAGTATAAGGAAAAGCATGGGGTCGATAAGAGTGGAACGGTAAAGGACCTCGAGTCGGGAATCAAACGCAAGCCGCAGGAGGCGCAGTTGAGCTATAGATGTCTAAAGCCTGCCCACGAGGCTATAGTGTTTAGTCATTCTAACACTGACAAAATATATTTGAACAAAGTTCATAATCTTACGGAAGCCACTAAATAATAAAATAAAAAGAGTAATTGCAACTTTTTCTCTCAATTGCGAGTTATAAAGTCAGAATTCTGAGATATAAACTCGCAGCTGCGTGATATAAACTCACAATTCTGACTTGTTTTCCTCACAATTGCAAGTTATAAAGATAGAATTCTGACTTTATTTTTCAGTCAGAATTGTGACTTTATATCACGCAATTACAACTATATATCTCAGAATTCTGCCTTTTTATCAAAGAATTCTTACTTTATAACTCGCAATTGTGAGAAAATAATTCAGAATTCTGGCTTCATATCAAGCAATTGTGAGTTCATATCTCAGAATTTTGACTTTATAACTCGCATATTATAAAAGAAATTCAGACTTTTTCTCACATCACGCAATTGCAACTTTATATCTCAGAATTCGGACTTTTTAATCACAGAATTATATCTTTACAACTTTCAATTGTAAGAAAATAAGTCACTATTCTGACTTTTTAATCACAGAATTCTATCTTTATAACTTGCAATTGTGAGAAAAAAAGTCAGAATTTTGACTTTTTTCCACAATTGCATAAAGATAAAGATTGCAATTCTATAAAGATAGAATTCTGTGATTAAAAAGACAGTATTGTGAGATATAAAGGAGCAATTGCGTGATATAGTCACAATTCATACTTTTCTCACAATTTGCGAGTTATAAAGTAAGAATTCTGAGATATGAACTCGCAATTGCTTGATATGAAGCCAGAATTCTGAATTATTTTCTCACAATTGCGAGTTATAAAGTAAGAATTCTTTGATAAAAAGGCAGAATTCTGAGATATATAGCTGTAATTGCGTGATATAAAGTCACAATTCTGACTTTATAACTCGCAATTGTGAGGAAAAAAAGTCAGAATTCTGAGATAAAATTGCAATTACTCTTTTTATCTTTTTATTTAGATGTGGAAACGGGATTCCATAGTATCTCAGTCATAAATTATGAATTAAATATAATTAATCCTACAAAAAAGCTACAAAAGTTGTTTAGTTGAGAGCAGTGAATAATTTTCTGTTACCCTTTGTTCTTTTATTAACATTTAATGACATACAGAATTAGTTGCTGCTGTCAATTTAAGACCCGACGCTGATGCGGATCTCACACGCCTCTCGTTTTCTCACAAGAGAATTTGAATTAAGCGCGCTGTCTGTGTGCATGATACTGGCGCACATCTTTCTGTACCTTGTGCATGTGTCAGGACATTCACAGTGCATTCACACGGGGCGTAGGCATTTGACGGAGGGCGTGTCTGAAGCTTGGTGCTGGAGCAACCATCACAGTGAAAACAGCCAATCACATTATGAGGTGTTGCATGAATGCATTTGGCTAGCGTCTGCGGTAGGGCATTTGCATAGGTGATCTGATTGGATGAGGCCTGCTTTGGTGCTTGAAAATTAATTTTGGGTTCTATCCAAGTGGCAACCTCCCGCGATCTCTCTTGAAGCCAATACGGAAGTAATGTAAACTGCAATTCATCGACTGGCCACTAGGGACAGGCTCCAGAAGGGAGCAGAATCTCATTGAGCCACATGTTAAAATTCCCAACTTTACAGCAGAAAAAAACCTGTTTATAGCCTGGTACAAATTGGTTTTGGCCTATAAGGCTAATTTTGCCCTTCATGACAACTGTGAGGGGGGTGATTTTTTTTTTTATAACTCATTCGTTTACGTTATATAAAGCCTTCAAGTTCTGCATAATTAAGGGTGTGATTTTTTTGATGCCATTTATCCGGCATCTATAGTCGTTGCGTCACCTAAGCTCCACCCACATTCCGCCTCTTTGCCGCCTCATTTTCTGTTATCCGGGAGTGACGCGATGACTTGCTGGCAAGATGGCAACGCCCAGCTCGCCCCTACTTTAAGCTTCAGAACGGCTTATTGGAATCCTATGGGTGACGTCACAGACACTATGTCCATATTTTTTTACAGTCTATGGTTCTATCACGTCGCATCACTCTTAATGCAAGAGGCAGAAGTTAAAAGATTTCTCAACTTTTCAAGCGCCAACGCAGGCGTCATCCAAACAGATCGCCCTATGCAAATACCCTAGAGCAGACGCTAGCCAATTGTGTTCAAGCAACCCTAGAGCAGACGTGTGATTAGCTGTTGTCACTATGATGGTCACATCAGCAAGACGCTCCAGCTACGAACAAGCGCTAATGCCAAGGCCATGTGTGGATGCTACAAATAATGATTTGTAGCATCCAATAACAGAAAAGAGCTTTGTGCTTTGTTACTGCTGTCTGTGACGCTGCATCAAGCGTTGGCGTTAACGCTTGACGGAGGGCGTGGCTGAAGCTTGGTGCAGGGAAAAGCCTCAGCCCCAGCTACCCTGGCTTGAAATATGTGCGATTCAAAGAGTCAATTGGAACCTGCTTTTATGTAGCTATTTTTTTTTAATCTCTTATTAACTCTAAACTCATTGTTGCATTAACTTGCCCTAAGTTCAACATGAGAGATTTTCTTCTCACGCAATATGAGTTGCAATGTGACACATTTTTCAGCACATTTTTTGATTGACAGGATATATCCCTGATCATCATATATATTCCTGATATATAATCCTGATTATCTGCTATTTTAAAACAATTGGTTAATGGCTAACAGTGAAAATAATAGCTTTTATCAAATAATACTGATTGTTGGCCGATACATCGGTACATCATTACGTACTCTAGGCAGGTAGTGTTTCTTTACAAAGAGACATCACCAACTACTGGCTCGGCATGCATAATACACCATCATTAGTTGTTTTGTAGAGCCCTGTTAACTGTTAATGGGATCATTTTGACAACATCAAACAATAAAACGTATTATTTTGTTCTAAAATTTGCATTCCTGGGTCTATAGATCACACAATTGAGGTCTCTTCAACCCGCGGACATGGAAAACAACCCTCGGGAAAACCGCAGACTTGGCAACACAGTGCAGTTGAGTTCTGTTGACATTTGACAACTGCCGTTGTGCGTGGCTCCATTGCACTGATTGGTTGTAGGTCTATCCAACTGATGTCTTTCCTGGTTCGGTTGAAACACGCCCCATAATCACAGCCCAAAGGAGCAGTATCAGAATCATATTCTGACTAGAATTGAGTATGACCACGTCAGGCTTTTCTGTATACACCTAACCCATTTCTGGTGCTTTTTTTCCAAAATACTGTATTTTGGTCTAGTCTGACTACAGAAACGCATCCCACTGAATGCGGCTGTAACATCTTGCAAAATGCTGTTTGATAACATCTAATGATTTATTTAAATGGCAGCGTCAAGTTGCAATTTTCCCCTAAATATTTCCAAAATTCAACATTATAAAGATTTTGGGGAGTCCGATTCAGTTAGGGGAAAAGATCAGTGAGCACCAGGTTTAACCAACAGACCACAAGAGGCCACAACAAATAAATATTAACAACACTGGACCCCACTGAATTTCCTTGTCTAGAGAAAAGAAAAAAAAAACTACAACCATTTAATCACCTCCATGTTGTTACAAACTTTTTGATTTTCTTATTTTCTCAAAGTGTTCTCAAAAATGTTTAAGACCCTACTAATACATCAGAGTGAGGCCTAAGGTATTCTCCAAAATATCTTCTTTTGTGGTCCACATAAAGAAAGTTATACTGGTTCCGAATGACATGAAGGTGAGTAAATTATTACAGAAATTAAATGGGTGCAAGCCTGAACTTTACACTACAATTCATAAAGGTAATAATTCTTGGTAAACAGTTGCTAAAGGTCCATTTTACAGCACAGACTTGTGCAAAGTCAGGTAATTGGAAGAAGACAAAAAAAAAAAAGAAAGACAAAGTGACAGATGAAGGACAGGACCCCATGAGCCAGCCTCGTCTGTACTGCCAGAGTTTCCTTAGAAGACTAAATGTTGCAGAAAACTACTGGCAGCACAGACAGGGGCAAACAATGGAGGCGATGAAACCTGCATGCACAAAACTGATGGGAAACTGTTCTCAGTGGCTGCACCCATCATGCAGAGCAGGAACAGAGGCGGAGATGGGGAGGAGGAGGGTCTCAGGGCCAATAGGTGGGAGAGAAGTGTTACAAAACAAATGTTGTAATAAAAATAAAAACATTTTAAAACTCATGAAGCAATCCACCATGTCAGTAAGGCTCATTTCACACTAGGTGAGTGCAGCAGGAGTAGAGCAGAAGCAGCAGTGCCGTGCAGAATCTATTTTTGCTGCTCATCTCACGTGCAGTTAAAGCGCCAGTGTATTATTCGTGTTCAAAATTATAATTTTAACATAAAGGTATATAAATTAGGTGTATTGTGTTTCGCACAGTCCGAATATGACTTTAAACAGTTTGTGAATAAAAGCATGTTTAAACTATTTACATTATATCCTAAAAAACATATCTTGTTAAAACAAATGTATCATATAAAACTACACAGTTTATATAATATATTTATATAGAACAATATAGTTTAACAGTTATAAGGCATGAGTATGTAATAGGGGGGAACACTGTTACAAAAGAACATGACAGGCTGATGGTGATTGGAGGACTACAGCATCAGCTCAAGTTCAGTTGTGCGCTAGAAATGCTGCCAGTGTGAAAGGACAATGGGCGCACGCTGCTTTCGCTCTGCATTCTGCTACACTTCCAGTGCAAAACAGATGTAAGAAACCCAGGCTGTGTCTGAAATCGCCCCCTATATCCTTAAAGAGGGCACTATTTGAGGGGACAGCCATTTATAGTGGTGTCCGTAACCATAGTGGACAATATTGAGTGGACTCATTCAATCCCACAATGTATCACAATAACGAGTGTACAACTCATGTACGCTCAACAGCTAGAGAATACCCATAAAGCACTGTGAGAGTCGCGCACTGAATGACCTTCCGTGTCTTGCCAGGAGACGCCACCCGCAGCTGAATCATCCATCCATCCATTTTCCAAACCGAGCTGGTCCAATCATATCATATCAACCATAGAGGTATAAATTCCTTTGTAATTGATTATTAAAAATTGCTTAAATCAATGTTTAAACATGCTATAGTTTCCATGGGAGAGTTTAAATGATTATTAAACAGCAAGCACAAACTATGCAAAAGCAGTAGCCCTTCCGAATTTACTCACTTGTTTTCATTCACTCCTTCAAGTGGACTATATTAATGGAGTAATGTAGGAAATAGTTCATGAGGGCATGAGGGTATGGGGGCAATTTCGAACACAGCATCAGACATTTTTCCTAAAGGGTTTATCCATTTTCACAATTCATAGCAAGTAAGGACAACAGAGCCAATGAATAAACAAACAGGAAGCAAATTTCACGGATCCAAGGTAAAGTGTGGTAACAAAACAGACAACCAGAGCAAACGCAACCAGGTGTCAAGTAGTGAAATCCTATGAATTACGGTTGAGTTTAGGAAGATTTGCCCCACTAAAACGTTCATTTAAAACTCAAAGTTATGTTTGCAATAGCAAAATAATAAACCACAATATAGAACTGCATCTTTTAAACGTGTGGTTGTCTCACCATACAAGCAAGACTTGTTTCAAAGACGCGTAAATACAGTCACATATAACATGTTAATATGCTTGTGTTTCTTACAAAAACTGTACGAAATTGGACACATGGTGGGTTTTCACTTTTTGGGCCATATTTTAACGATCTGAGCGCGTGGTCTGAAGCCAAATCCACTTTTGCTAGTTAAATGATGGAAAAAAATGGTCCAAAAGGGCTGTACCTAGTCTCTTAATGAGTCATGGGTGTGTTGGGCGTAACGGAGTCTCAATCCATTCCCTTTAAAAGCCAGTTGTGCTTGCACCATGGCAGATTCGCTATTTACATGGCAGAATTTGCAAGTGGAAAGACTGAGCGCTTCTCCAGAGGGGAATATTTAATATTTAAAAATGTTTGTGTGCAACAAGTATGCACATTGTGACCCCGCCTATAGGTGCATATTACTAACACACCTTTTATATAACACTAAATATATAGCAATATTGACTTTAGAGAAGGTTTTTGTTGGTCAATGGCGCAGTCTTTTTCAGTTGCCTCAAAATAGCAACGCGCCAACAATGTCCCTGAACACACCTCATTTTCAGACCAGCACGCCCATGGGCAAACAAATGGGCGCGTGTGCATTTTCTATTTGAAATAACATGGCACTGGACATGAAAATGATAACTGCGTTGGGCCGAAACTAAAACACTTGCGTCGCATTGCACCGGGTGTATGAACAAAGGGCCCTGTCTCTGCACTGAACAGATAAGAGAGCCATCCTAGCCGCTGAAGTGCACAAAGTATGGCTCACTTAAAACACAAAATAAAGAACTGTACACATTAAAAAAGTTTTTGTCTATATACATTTTTTTTATAACAAAACTATATAAATAAATAAAGTTAGCTAACCCATAAAAAAATGTTGCTGTAAAAAAAGTGATTGGAGAATATTTGACAATCCTATTTCAGTCTTAGTCTACTACTTAAAAAGTACTCTGATGTTAATATTAGCTAATAAAAAAATCAAACACATACTTGCTATTACGTCACAAGTTGATCATGCTTTCTGCTTTGTCTAACACCATATCCTAACCAGACACGAAGTGATAAGATTCCAGCAACAAATTATTTGTCTGTCCACAGTAGATGTGACACGACTATGAGATGAGATAAAGTCAATAAAATAAAAAATTATCACAGCCAATCAGAAGAGCGCACAAACTAAAGAATCATATTCATGAACACTACAGCATTTTAACATTATTAAAAATGCATACCGAGTTACTAAAACTATCTGTCTTAGAATTGATTGTCTGTTCACAATGAGTTGACAGTTAGAATGTTCTTGTCTTTCCGTTATATTTTATTGCATGTCGCAGCATGTCTGGTTAGGACACAGTATCATTGAAATGGTATCGTTATCGGTATCGCTACTTTTAGGTAGAATCTACGATTCTTTTTGAAACACTTGTTAATGTATAGCATTTGCGTCCTCACCCTCTCTCTCCTCCTCGATGTGGCTTATTCTGAAGGACATGACATTTTTCTCGTGACCCTGATCTCGAACCATCTCTGCCTCCGTCACCATGGTAACCATGTCTTGCCACTCCATCACTTGCACATCATCCATGCTGCAGGTCTCGCTCACCTGTTTTCAGACATATACACATACTGTATACACAATTCAACCCACTTCATGATTAGTGAGGCTAGTTAAATACTATTGTTACCTTTTAAAAGTGCCAGTTGAACACTAGTGACAAATGCTAAATAAAACTGAAAACGCCTTTCTAAGGCGAGACTCTAGTAAACCGATAATGTTGTTTACTGTAGTATAAATAAAAAGTAAAAGGCCACATATGGCTGTAACAGTGATTTAATCTTTACTTTTATCATAAAGTCATAAAAGCTAAATAAATGAATCATTGCCTGTGATGCTGCTCTCTTGGTCACCTGCTCCAGGTCGGCCTGCATCTTCCTCTGCTGTTCCTTATATTCCATAAGCTGCTTCTGAAGTTCATCTGTCAATTTACCAACAAAATCTTACCATAAAGCAACATACAAATTAGGGATGGACACAAGTACCCACAATCTCAAAACCTCTGAAGTGATTAAATGCTTGATGCATTACATTACTTTTTATGGAATTAAAACTTCTACAAACAAATGTGCCAAAAAGCTCTTTCAATTTTGGGAAATTCAATGTCAAACTAAGCAAATTTCAGAAACTTTCCTGGATAAAATTGTTAGTATTTTTTCTGAAGAATGAAACAAACAGTGATGAAAGACTAAATATTAAGGGCAAGATTTGCGAACAGCTTACACCGGCGCAAACTCACTTTTGGCGAGTATTTAAATTAATCATGCAAAGATATTTACTAAGGTTTGCGCTCGTCAATTACTGGTATTTGCGCCATTAGATGCTAATTGGCGCTGCTCTGAGTAGATTGCGTTGGTCGTTATGGAAATTATCTGGCTACGGCTGTGTTTTTTTTTGCACGTTGTCAGTACAGAACTTTCCACTCCCATCTACATGTCCCTTCAATCATAGATAGCCACGTTTCTAGAAAAGTTGAGAATATGTGAATTTGTTAATTCTCTTGGACCTTTATTTAACAGAAAAAATGTACATATCATTAAGCTTTGTAGCAGTAGAAACACGGTAGTATATTTGAATGACCGTGCTTTTCTCCCTCTTGTTCTTGAGACAAGAGATTTCTGTATTTTTCACCTGTAAAAAAAACCTCATATAACTTTTTGATTGAAGGTTTTTTTTACAGACGAAAAATACAGAAATCTCTTTCAGAAAGCAGACCGGAGGCTTTTTCGCCAGAGGCAACACCCAGTAGTAGGAGCTAGTTCTGCATGTTTTAAACCCGCCCATAGGGGTGGGATCTCGCTCACGGAATGTAAAATGAGCATGGCCGCTCGGGCATTAATAACGAAGCGGTGCGGAACAAAGCGAGTGTTTTCAATTAATTCCTATGAAAGTTAAGCTTCCATAGGCATTAACAAAAAAATTGCGCCAGACTCGACACGCACTGTGAATGACAATGCGGCCATGAATGAATGCCCGTGCGGTCGCCCTAATTCTAGTTTCGGTTTAGAATTTGCACCAATTCTGGTGCGGGGTGTTTGAACTGTGTGTTCATTAGCCTGTTATTCTTAATGAGAAAGACAACAACAAAACAGTACAATGACAAACTCACTTAAATAGGCGCATTGTGCTTTTAAACCAAATCTTCCATGATCATCTTGTCTGTCAGCTGTTTGCTCTCGCGATTAGCTGAGACTCCTGCTGAGTTTGTGCTGCCAATCTCATTCGGCTCATGCTGTATTATTACTCAATGTTCAGTTTTTCTCTATCTCTATCTGAACTAAATTTTATTACTATAAAAATGAAAATGACAGTGGAGGCGGTGCAAGTGCATTCTGGGACTTGTTGTCTTTCATCCACACGAGCCAAAAATACATTTTCTGACTTTTCTCAATGCCCCTAAATTATGGAATTATCTGCCTGCCAACATTAGAAATGCACCATCCTTGAATATGTTTAAATCGTTACTCAAAACGTATTATTTTAAGGAAGCATTTGGGTGAAAGGGGATTTCCTGTGGTTGGTTAAGAGATGTATTTTATGAGTTTGCTATGTCTTGTGTTTTTTTTGTTTTTTTATATTGTGTTTACCATCCCTGTTTTATCTGTCTTGATTTTACAAATGTGAAGTGCTCTGAGAATTTACTTTTAAAAGCGCTATATAAAATAAAGTTATTATTATTATTATTATTATAGAAGGCACCAACTTTTAAAATAATTTCACATTTCTACTACATAACTGACCCAATTTAAATACAATTTCAATTCAATTTAGTTTTACAAAATATATAATATATCCCAATAATTAAAAAAATAGTGCATATAATTATAATATACCTGATATTTTAATTGTTGGTCTATAATACTAACCCCCACTCAAACACTCAAATACTGGCTCCGCTTATTTATACCATTTTTTGCTTTCATATCTTCATACAGCTCCAGTTTGCTGAGCATTTCCTCTCTCTCCTCTTGCAATTCAGTAATGCGACCATGTAGGGACATGATGTCAGGGGACATATTAAGACATACTCCAGACTGAAGTCAAAAACAGAAAAAAAGTTAATTAAATTTAGCTGAACATTTATGTGCAAATCTGATGAAAAATGCAATATACTCTGACCTGAACTTTTTTGAGCTCCTGCTCGAGCTGCCTGATCCGAGACTTGGACCATGCTTTCATCTTTAAGAACTTTGTCTCTGCTTTGCTGACCTCGGAATCTTTCAGTTTAACTTGGGCTGAATTGGACAGAAGAGAACAGAAAGAAATATAAAAACAAAGCTACTGAGAAGAAAAGGCACAGAGAGTTTCATTAATGCAGCGACAGGACACAACAATCCTAAAAATGGCCCACAAAATAAAATTAGTAGTGCATGTTTTAGTGTGTTTATCTTATTCATCTAATAAGAGTAGAAACAAATGCCCTAATAAAAGGTTAAACATTAAAAACAAAAATACCCTGGAAATGGTATAAGGTAAAAAATGCCTCATAAAGGAAAAGTTCATTTCTGTCACGATGATAACTGACCAAAGAACAGAGTATGAAAATATTTGGGCGTCAGCTGCCTTCAACAGGCCAAGATACCAGCACAAAAACACACAAATTATCATTAATATAAACAAAAATATCAGAAAATATCAGTTTGTTTTGTCAATATCACAGACTCCCTACTATGAACAATGCCAAGTCACTGATAGGACAGGGGTTTAACCTCACACTGAAGTCATCTGAGAAGCAAAGGTCAAACTGCAGATGGCATTCTATAAGTATGTGGCATAGTTGACTACCTTGCAGCTCTGTGACTCTCTGAGATGTGATGCAGGTGGATTGGTTTGCTGAGGCATCTGCAGGTAGTGATATAGAGCGCTGAAGAGTCTCAAGCTGTCTGCGTAAGGCCTGCTCCTTCTCTGACAACTCAGCTTCATGTTTACCAGCAGCCCTGAGGAGCTCAGCGTCGTGTTTCTCCATTAGATCTCTGAGCCGAGCCCGAGTAATGTGACGCTCTGCCTCCAGCTTTGACTGAAAGTTTTCCCTCTCGCTCCGCAAGTGCTGCATTTGTTCTGTCAACTCCTACAAAAAAAAAAACATAAATTAAAGGGGTCATATAATGCCATTTTATACAAGTTAATATGGTTCTTTAGTGTCTAAATGAAAACTTTGTAATATACTTCAATTAAAAATTCTCATTAGTATTGTAAGAAAACACTCATTTTACCTGGTCAAAAACAGCTCTGTTTTAACCAAGCCATTTCAGTGTATACAGCTTTAAATGATGAATGACCCCGCCCCTCTGTTCTGTGGGGTGGCACGAGAAGTGTTGCCATTGACAACAGTAGAGGCGAAAGAATGGCTACACGAGTCTCTTACCGTGCGTTCACACCGCCGCCGGCGAGAGCGTCAAAATTCGCTCTTGCCGCCCTGACAACGACGCTGTAGAAAGCTCCGTGGACGTGCTGCCGCTCTGACGTAGATCGAATGATTTTTCTTTTTTTAAACTGTATTTAAAGAGGCCGCAAATCAAACAAGCATGTTGATGGATATACTAACCACAAGTAGGGTATAAATTAACTTCATGAAATCGTTTAAATGTGAAAGTAAGAATTAATTGCACACCCGCTGAACAACGAGCGTTCTAGCGCCTATAATATAGTGTTGCGTGACTTCTTAACAAATTACACATCACTATGAATGATCTTGTCATAAATGATAGGGAACCCCGCACAGCAATGATCAACCTCTCCTACAAATTGCTTGGGAACTAATGTGGTCGGAACCAAAGTTTACAGGCCTGCGTTCTCTGGATTTCTCTCAAGCGGAGCACTTCTACATTCTGACTGGTTGCCGCCTGTTGCCGCCGAACCGCGTCATAGCTCATTACCATAAAGTTGAGCTGATTTCAACTCTCCTCGACGCCCAAATCGTCCAAGACGCGCCGCGCCGCTCTCGCCGGAGCTCGCCGCCGGGCTCCCATTGAAAATGAATGACTTCCGGCCAGCTTGCCGCTCTCGCCGCCGGCGGTGTGAACGCACAGTTATGGTTTCTGAGGAGATCTGTGCTGTGCAACTGTATCAATATGAACCGGAGTCGGACTGGGACAAGATGACAGCTCCAACGAAATTCGGGGATTCTGGACAGGACGGGACGATTCTGAATGGTTGGTTAACGTAATGTCACTTTGAGCTATCTTTATGTACTGGCAGGCAGGGTAATATTAGAGCGAATGCTATGTGTTTACGTTTGTTCATTGACAGATTGATGTTACAGCTAATGCCAATAAAAACTTATTTTGTCGGTGTAATGTCGGTTTGTCAGTGATGTGTAACATTATTTATGCAGTGTAATAACTGTTACAAGACGATTTTTTTTACAGTAACAGACAGCGTTATAAACCATCTACATAATTAATCTTAGTGGTGCCACGTCCACATTAAATTTAAAACCAGCGTTTACAGTTCGTAATAACACAATAACCATAACACGTTGTTCATTATAAACGTGGGATTATGTATTATATTGAAAACGTCATACATGGTGAGAAATGCTTTGCGGTTTGCAAAAGCATAGACAAAAACAAAACTCAGCCACTGCGTCTTCAGCGGTTCGGATTTAGGAACATCAGAATGACTGCATTACACCCAATAACAGAACACTACAATCGATTAGACGCCATTCTGCTCCAGCGTTTCTACTTATACAATGGCGGACTATGACGACGACAGCTTGAGCTCGCTCAGGGCGGATTTGATATGAAACGCTTGTCAATCAACAATCTTGGGAGGGATGTCCGACTGTGTGACAATCACATGGTCGAACGGCTCGATTTGAGACACAGGAAAACATATAAGGGGATTAAAAAAAATGCCACTTGGATTTTTATCATTATAGGATGGTTGTGTACAGGCACTGCCAACACACATTTCCATACAATCAGCTTGTAAAAGTGCATGTACTATTATATGACTCCTTTAACAAATTGAATCAGATAAATGTGAGCACCAGAGACTTAAATGTGTAGAGGTTCTGACTATTTAATTTACTTATGTGTGCACAAAACATACAAACAGACACTGATCATTGAGGAAACTACACATTATAATAAGATTATAGTAATATCAGATTATAGATTAGTCATATCAGACTCCTGCTAACACACATACTGCTGCAGTCCTAACATGTGCCCATTAAATACAGACATGAATCCTGACTAACACTAAATAAAAAATTAAAAAGTAAGAAATGGGAATGAAAACTCCTTCCTGCAAAACTCCTCGTTCTTATTTAAACATTACTATCTGGATATAGCAGTGACTGCAGAGTGATAATAGCATGTGAATTAATAGTGAAATAATTTTTTTATTAATTTGTAATGTGTGATAATTAAATTTGGAACGATTTTTTTATTTTTTTATTTAAAGGGGTCATGTAATGGAAAATCAATAATGTCCTTGATATTTACACATATAGGAGGTTGAAGAAAATTAAAGAAATTATTGAATAAAAGTAAACAGTCAGTAATAATATAAGAACAAATAATCAAATACAAGCAATAGCCACAAATAAATACAATCGAACAAAGACATGCTTTTCAGGCAGGTGAAAAAATTGTTTTCAGGTAAACTGTAATACTGCACTCTTCACTATATAAATTAAAGATAGACTACTCCTATTTATATTTACAAAATGTTGCTATCGGTTGGAAACCTCATATGTCCATGCTTCATTTATACATTTTTACTTGAATGAAGTGCCACAGCAATCCTCCATTATAATGTATCATAACCGTTCCAAATCCTTGTTAATGTAGGCTACATAAAGAGTTCATCATAGTCTGTAAGACTGTACATTTTGATATTAGTAAATATAAATTAAGATGACAAATATATGATATAGGCCTAAACTTTTTTTTTTTATGACTGTAAAAGTCATAAAAAAAATTGACTGTTTTTTTGTTTTGTTTGTTAAAAAATAGATAAATCTTTGACTAAATGTCCTATATGTACAGTGAGGAAAATAAGTATTTGAACACACTGCTATTTTGCAAGTTCTCCCACTTAGAAATCATGGAGGGGTCTGAAATTGTCATCGTAGGTGCATGACCACTGTGAGAGACATAATCCTAATCCCTCACAATGTATGTTTTTTACTATTTATTTGTATGATACATCTGCAAATAAGTATTTGAACACCTGAAAAAAATCAATGTTAATATTTGGTACAGTAGCCTTTGTTTGCAATTACAGAGGTCATATTTCCTGTAGTTTTTCACCAGGTTTGCACACTGCAGGAGGGATTTTGGCCCACTCCTCCACACAGATCTTCTCTAGATCAGTCTGGTTTCTGGCCTTTCGCGGAGAAACACAGAGTTTGAGCTCCCTCCAAAGATTCTCTATTGGGTTTAGGTCTGGAGACTGGCTAGGCCACGCCAGAACCTTGATATGCTTCTTACAGAGCCAATCCTTGGTTATCTTGGCTGTGCTTCGGGTCATTGTCATATTGGAAGACCCAGCCTCGACCCATCTTCAATGCTCTAACTGAGGTTGTTCCCCAAACTCTCGAAATACATGGCCCCGGTCATCCTCTCCTTAATACAGTGCAGTCGCCCTGTCCCACGTGCAGAAAAACACCCCCAAAGCATGATGTTACCACCCCCATGCGTCACAGTAGGGATGGTGTTCTTGGTACACATCATTCTTCTTCCTCCAAACACGTTTAGTCGAATTATGACCATAAAGTTATATTTTGGTCTCATCTGACCACATGACTTTCTCCCATGACTTCTCTGGATCATCCAAATGGTCATAGACGGGCCTGGACATGCGCTGGTTTAAGCAGGGGAACCTTCCGTGCCATGCATGATTTCAAACCATGACGTCTTAGTGTATTACCAACAGTAACCTTGGAAACGGTGGTCCCAGCTCTTTTCAGGTCATTGACCAGCTCCTCCCATGTAGTTCTGGGCTGATTTCTCACCTTTCTTAGGATCACTGAGACCCCACGAGGTAGGGGCATGGGGTCCATCTTGCATGGAGCCCCAGTCTGAGGGAGATGTACAGTCATGTTTAGCTTCTTCCATTTTCTAATTATTGCTCCAACAGTGGACCTTTTTTCACCAAGCTGCTTGGCAATATCCCCGTAGCCCTTTCCAGCCTTGTGGAGTAGAGGATGGATACCCAACCCGAGCCGGGTTCGGACAGATATTTAAAAATGACGTTCGGGTTCAGGTCGGGCTCGGTCACATCAGCTCGATAAGGCATTGAACCTTTTAAATTAAAACGGTTTATTATGTAAGTAGCCAATGGGCCTGTTTGTGATTGAAATAAATGTAAAATATTACCCTAACATCCATCTTCCTGTGTGCGGAAAATTGTTTGTGTCGCTGTGACAACAAGTGCAACAAGTGTGTGCATATTGCCCGCGGCATCCGCAGCAGCAGCAGCAACGAGCGCAACTTAAGCGCTGCTGGCAGGACCTTTCCTTGGCAGTGACTTTCATTTCAATAAGCATTTTAATTGTGTTACGTTAATGTTTTGTTCTGTTAGCTTGGGCCATTTTTAGTAGACATTTGTTCATTTAATTTCAGTTAGCTATTTTATTGGGCTCTGTGTAACGTTTGATGCCCCATGCGCGTGCTGATGCGCTCGTCTGTAAACATTTCAGAATGCCTTCCTACAGTTTCTTAATAAAAGCGGGCTTTTATTTCCACACAAACACACGTAGCTACATGTGTCATTAGTATATGAGGGAAAAAAATAGATTTTAACTGTCGGGCTTGGGTCGGTTTCGGTTACTGCTCTGTCGGACGCGGGCCGGACTCGGACAGAAAAAATGCGGCCCGATTCGCACTCTATTGTGGAGGTGTACAATTTTGTCTCTAGTGTCTTTGGACAGCTCTTTGGTCTTGGCCATGTTAGTAGTTGGGTTCTTGCTGATTGTATGGGGTGGACAGGTGTCTTTATGCAGCTAACGACCTCAAACAGGTGCATTTATTTTAAGATAATAAATGGAATGGAGGTGGACATTTTAAAGGCAGACTAACAGGTCTTTGAGGGTCAGAATTCTAGCTGATAGACAGATGTTCAAATACTTATTTGCAGCTGTATCATACAAATAAATAGTTAAAAAATCATACATTGTATGGCGCAATAACTCCAATCTTTCAAGTATTCATACTCTTGTGTAATCGACGCACCATCCTAAATAAATCTCTTGCGTGATACCCTGAAATTTTGAATATTCCGATCTAATATGATTTCTGACCTGTAAGGTTGCCAGAATAATAATCATACACAGTGTGTTAATAGGCCAGAGGAGAACTGGCACCCCGACTGAGTCTGGTTTCTCCCAAGGTTTATTTTTCTCCATCATGCCCTGATGGAGTTTTGGTTCCTTGCCACTGTCGCCTTTGGCTTGGCTTGCTCAGTTGGGGACACTAAAATGATGAACTATAAACTACAATACTAATCTGCCAACATTGTCGCTATATGATAAATTAAAATAAGCTGATAACATCACTGTTTTCTCCAGAACGACTGTACAGCCAAATCTAATTTTGTTGCAATATTGTCCTGTTTGACACTGTGAAGCTGCTGTGACACAATCGTGATTGTAAAAGCACTATATAAATAAAGTTTATTGATTGATTGAATACATTGTGATTTCTGGATATTTTTTTTTTCAGATTATGTCTCTCACAGTGGACATGGACCTACGATGACAATTTCAGACCCCTTCATGATTTCTAAGAGGGAGAACTTGCAAAATAGCAGTGTGTTCAAATACTTATTTTCCTCACTGTATGTGCTATATATATATATATATATATATATATATATATATATATATATATATATAAATATATATATATCTATGTTTTTAGTTGTGATATAGTGTCTCAGTCTACATTACACTACAGATTACATAATACTACTACTACTCATAATAAAAATAATATATAGTTATAATATTATTTCTATGACAGTAATAACCATATATTGTAAAACAAATGCCCTGAAAAATAAATGAAACATTCACAATTAGTTGTGTCCTAATTTCTATACATGCAAGAGATAAACCAGTGAGCTTTTATTTTGGCAGAAAACAAGTTTACAAATGAGTCTCATTATAAATCTAAAGAAATCATCATCTATCAAAATGTGAAAATAATGCATAACTGGTGCTTGCTTCGTTCCCAAATGCACCCTTATGCATTCATTCACTGTGAACCGGTATTGAGAATCAAACCTGCGGAGCTGATTCAATCAGGATTCAGTATTGTCTAATAAAAAAAGGAATTTCCCCATAGTGTCAGCTTCTGATTCAATGTTTCGTTCCCTCATCTCAGGTAACCGAAGTTGCATTTAGTAACCAGAGACATTTTAGAACTATATATAGAAAATAGACTGAAGCAAGTGTGAGAAAAAGCCACACTGATATCTCAAGTATCAAAACATGTTACACGTTACACATACTGCGTGAATATGGTGCGGTGAAGTTCGCCAATGCTCTTACGTGCGTTTCTGAAATAGGTGTCAAGTGTTTTTGACAGAGAGGGACATTTTTATTTTTTTGGTGCCAAATATTTTGCTAACTTCATAAGCTAACCTCCAGAAACATAATATAAAGATCTGAAAATCTATTTCATGAGCCCTTTAAATGGTACTGAGTGAGTACTTGACTCATTTATTCAGTTTTTTGCATTAAATTTCATTTTCAAGTATGGATGTAACACTTATTATTAATCAATTAAAATAATAATGAAAATACTAATAATAATAAAAACAACGGAGTATCTATTTATACCAAGTGCAAATAGCATGCCTTGTTGGCAAGTGCTATTTACACTAGCTCCACCTAACAATGGTTGGGCCACACAAGATTAAAAAAGACGCTTGTGTATCACTGTCTTCAGTGGTGTAGTCAGTAGAACGTAAGGCTCATCGGCCTTAGTTTTGACGTGGTCGACCCGGTTTCGAACCTGCCCTTCGTCGAGCTCGCCCTTCTCCCTTTTCCCATCACATCGGAAAGGCATTTACTTTCAATAAAAATGTTCTAAAAGTGGAAATAAAATGCCTAACAAAATGAACTTTAAAATAAATTTGAACAAAATAAAAGTATTTATTGGGTAGGGATAGCGGTAGGTGAAGGGAGGGATTACATGCATACAACATTCACATATATACATATGCGGATAATGCTGTCATACCGGGGCTATGTGCAATAACGGACTATATTGGACATTAGGCTATTGGACCATGTGCATTAATGAATGATCCCCGTGGGTAAAAATGTGTCTTAAAAATTGGCTAATGGGCTCGGGACACACATGATCTTTCTGCAATAACTTGTGTTTTTAATGTATTTATTATATTATGGACTGAATGTATATTTTTGTATTAATTGTTTTTATGCTGCAAATTAGATTGTTCCAACATAATTTCGTTGTATAAATGTACAATGACAATAAAGATCTAATCTAATCTTATTGGCTCATTAAGGCGGCATCAATTTAATAATTTTAATAAATATTTATGTTATTATTGCATCCTGTTAATTTACAACAATACCGAGCTGCAAATAGTATGCATCTGTCAAAATAAAGTATAAATAGCATCTAATTACTATTTACACATATTGCAAAGAACTACTTTAAAATGGGGTAAATAGAATATCACTATTTGCACAGTGTAAATAGCATCTATTGCTAAGAAAATATGTTATTTTAGTGTAAAAATAACAATGCCTAACAATAAATGTTACATTATTTTTGTTGTCGTATGTAATAGGGGTCTAAAAATATTGGAAATGGCTGCGCATGATTACAGTGAGCATCTGATAAGTGCAGTTATTCTTTGACCATGTATATGTTCTTATATATTTTACATAACATACAGTTGCATGCAGCTTTTAACAGTACACCATGCACACTAGGGTATTGAGTGAAACTGCAGTTATGGTATGTTGGTTTATATTTAATTTATGTGGTTGCCATATCATGTCACGTGACACCCGCTCCCTGAACAAAGTACAATGAGCAATATTGTCAGCATCCAGATGACAGACTTTTGGGATAACTGCACAAGCCGTGCAGACGACATTGAAAATAATGGAGATGCTGACGGAAGGCTCTGTCCGTTTATTTTTCCTTCTTCTCTTTTGTGCTCCTTGTGGCTAATTCGCATTGTGCAAATTAAGCTTTTTTTTTGTTGGTTATAAATTGAGAAAGTGTTATACAAGTTAAAGATTAAAATTCCAAGAACACGGAAAGCAATAGAAATTACACAAAAATGTGGAACTAAGCCAAGTTTAACTATATTTCCTCTCAAAGATGCTTTTTCATATATCCTGCTCTGCAAAACGAGCAAGACTGAGCCTTTCTTAAAAACATGTTCATTATAAAAGAGATGTAATCAAGTAATTGAATGTTTGAACAGTTGCTTAATGCATTTTTTAATAAACTAAATAAAAACAATGGGCATCACGCCACTGAAACATTGAACATATTTTTCACAATTGAAAGTTACCTTGACTTGTCCATCTTTATTGCCGAGTGCTGCATCCTTCTCCCTGATCAACTCTTTTAAATGAGCCACAAGTTCCTGCATTTGCATCAGCTGCTCAGTGATCTCAGAAAATCGTATGTCGCCTGTGTCCACCGATGGGGAGCCAGGAGCCTGAGGCAAGCAAAGGATCTATTAATGTTGATGAACATATATGTAATGGATAATATACACTCAACAAGGTTATCATCAACCAGGATGATCAGAGTGTGTTCGGGGGCTTGTATTACCCCGAAGGGGATTATCTTGCGATAACAGGATGACTTGATTATTACACGGCATCTCACCAAATAAATACGTTGACATGACACATTCCCACACCTAACCTTTAAGGCTAAGTACCCTGGAGGAGATATTAAATACATAAAAAAAAAAAAGAAAAAAAAAAGAATGCATTATGAGATATTTGAACTAAAGAATGTTTAATACTCACTCCATGAGATGAGCCAGGCTCATCTGCCGAAAACCACTTCAGCATTGTTTACACAACTTGTGGCCCAGGACAGAAGGTTTTAAATAAAGTAAAGCAAATCGACACACAACTCATTTCACAGTCATCATAGTGGTACTTCAAATCCAGTCCTGGACTTCCACAGCCCTGTATTAAAATAAAATAATATTTTAAATATATAAATGTTTATGTTAATAATGTGCAAATAAAAACATAAATAAATAATTTGTATGCATTTATTTAATTATAATACTTGTACAGGTGCATTATCTATGCCATCTAATTGGAGCTTTCTGTGTTCAGGAAGAGAAAAATTATAAATGAATATCTAAACAAACAATGCTAACCATCATCACAATCAAACGACAGGAAAAAAAAGATAAAGAAAAAACAATAACAACGGAACAATTCGCACAACTTCATTCCAATTATATGGTGGCAGAAATCTGATACTAATCGCTTAGAACTGAAACCGTGACTTGCGGCAACTAGGAATGTTTGAAAATGAAATGAAATGCCAGTTTACACAATCTTTACACAGTCTTACCTGCCTCCCAATAACATGGAATCATATCGCGTCACATGTCGAACACAGTGCATGACAATATGTTCACTCGCACATGTTTAACATTGAGTGTTGTATTTAAAAGCCGCGACACAGCAACTTTATATTCTATCAGGTTAATGTGTTATATTACACTCATCTCTTGCTAATGCGCAATATTCTTCTTCTTGTTTAATGCGCGCTCACTGCTTTGGAGCATTACTGCCACCTACTGTACATTGTGCCTAGTCGCCGAGACGCCAGCTGAGATCACTAGCTTCACTCGATTGACAATGACTTTACTGACACCAGTGTTTGAATTATTTAAACTTCAGTAAATTAATAAATATAAAAACGAACATTGTTAAACATATTAATTATTTTGACATAATCCAACTAAACTGGTTTAATAAAAAAAATAGCCTAAATTAGATTGTGTGTAAAAACGTTCTTTGATTAAATTAAGGGTAAAGCATCCATTTTATTGAGTATAGCTTACAGAAAACATTGCTAATTTTCACTTTTTACAATTATTGAGAGTATGGAATGTCAAAGCTGCCAATATTTAAAATAAATAAACACAAACAAAAATATATATATACAAGGAAATGTAAAAAAGCAAAAATAAATAAATAAATACATAAATAATAAAAGCAAAAAAAATATTAATAATTATTTATACATTTATTTCCATATTTATGTATTTATTGTAGGCCTACACGGGGTGCATAGACACATACAATCACATGTGCGGACAAAGACATATTTCACAAAATGAAGCAAAGGGAAAGAAGAAGCCTACTGTGTGGGAATATTTCGACAGAAAGGGGGATGAAGTTATGTGCAAAATAAGCTACGCGGCATTACAATATAGCTACAGCAGTAGTACAAACTCCTGACTAGTGTAGGAAAGCAAATGAAAGGCTCTTCCCGAAGCTGGCCATGGAGCCGAAGGGGCAAGGAGCAACAGAGGAGCTGACAGGTCAAAGGGGCTGCATGGAGCACGGTTTTGCTCGGTTGTTCTACACTGTAAAAAATTACTGTAAAAATACGGGACATTTTGTACAGTAATTTACCGTTCTTCATTAAAACAGCTGAATACTGTAAATGAGGCAGAATTTGACGAGCAAATGAATAACGGCAAGCTACTGTTCAGTTTTACGGGATAATACAGTATTTTTTATATTATAGTCACATGCTTGAGTCTGCTCACAACTCATAGGAAAATCAGGAAGCATCACATCTCATCAACAGGCGTGCAACCAAAAAGGATTACCATAACATTTAAGGTTTAACATTACATTACTTTAATATTTTATTGTGAGAAAAGAAGAATGAGAAGAGGATTAAATTAAGGAAGAATTTTTGCTCCGATTGTGACCCTGCCAGCACAGAGCAGACGACGGTGCATCACCAGCATGTGGCTTTTCACTTCACCAATTTATCAAGGTAAATGCAAACTGAAAAAAAAGTGTTCTTTTGTAACTGACTTGATTTATTATCGAATCTACATCAGGTATTGTTTTTTTGTTTTAAATGTGAAAAAATTACTAAAGCAAATTACTAAATTACTCACTAAAGCAATGAGACTAGCAGTCACTGCTGGCTGCCTCTGTTTTACATAGTCCTACCATTCGTTGAGAGATTAAAGATTGTCTGTGTTAAAATGGTAAGATTATTTTGTTGTGTAGGTCTGTGGATTGTAGTATAAAAATGCTAATGTGCAACATATGTGGTAAGACCCGCAGCAATGTCATAGTTTTTTGCTGAATGCAAAGTGTGGTATCCCCGAGTGCATAATACATTTTTCTATGTTTTCAGCCATCAAGTGTCACACATAGAGGCAATGATACTCCGTGCTGATGTGAGTTTTGCTTAGTATTCCACTTGTTTAGTATTTACTTCATGCCTATTGTGACTGTATACACATTTTCATTTCACTACATAGGCCACCATTTTTCTGTTCTACAGATATCTGCCACTGCAGCAGATGCTGAGCACACCCTGACCCTCCCTGCGTCCACTGATACTGCTAGGTAAGTGTCACAGGCAAGCATGGAGTATAAAACAATAAAACAGAATAAAACATACTCTCTAGTTGTTCTTTTTCTGTATTCAAAGAATATTTTAAAGAATGTTGGTAACCAGACAGTTGACAGTAGCTATTGACTCCTATTGTATTTTTTGTTTCTACTATGATAGTCATTTGGGTCTGTCAACTGTCTGGTTACCATCATTCTTTAAAAAAATCTTCTTTTCTGTTGAACAGAAGAAAATAACTCATACAGGTTTGGAACAACATGAGGATGAGTAAATCATAACAACATTTTAATTTTGGGGTGAACTATCCCTTTAATACTGCTGACAAAGTTATAAAGTGCTGTCTACATTACTCTAAGATACTCAGGTCTCTTAATGCCTCAGATCAAACGTAAACTAAATTTGATGCAAATACTGTCATAATGTCAACAACCTAGAATATTAAGGCCTATATTTGAATGCAGTGTGTTTATGTCTAAAGTGCAATTAATATTTACTTACCTCACTAATATATTATATTTCTGTGTAATTATATTGTAGATGCTCTATTTGTGTGAACCCCAAGAGAGGAACAAAAGCCAGCCAGGCAAAGGTGGTGTCCAAGCAGACAGGGACGCATGTGCATGAAAAAGGCAACAACTGTGAATCTTTAGTCACCGTCTTAAAAAACTCATGGAGTGGGGCAAAGTCACAGCATTATGTTCTGTTCAGCCCAGTCTCACTGGTGAAGCAGAAATATTGTCATTCAGTGAATGGATTTTATGTTATTAGCTTTAATAAAAGCATGTTTTAAAGTTATCTTTTGTCTGAGCCATTTGTTTGCCAGCAATTTTCAGTGTTTTTTGTTTTAAAATGTAAATTATACATCATCAGTTTCTTGTAGTGTTGCAATATAAATATCACATTTGATAGTACTTTAATAAATGTTATAGTATTAAACTATTTATGAAAATTACAGCAGGAACACTAAAATAACATTATAACGGGAGGGAAACACCTGACAGTATTATACTGTACAGACTATATTTTCTACAGCACAGTACTGTAATATTTTTTACAGTATTTAACTGTTGTTTCAGATTACAGTAGGTCCACTGTAAAATTACAGCATTCTACAGGTCACGTAGCTGCCTGCAATCTACTGTAAATTAACGGGGAATTTTTTTACAGTGTAGGTGGAGCAAATGGGATTGACAGTCTAGGGCTGAGCCGGCAAACAATTAGCCTGAGATGAGCAGACAGCGCAGGAGAAGACAAAGAGGTGATAAGAGGAAGTGAGGACAGGGCTGAAATACTGGGAAGTGCAAGTATACAGGGGTTTAATAAAATGTACCTTCCTGGCCGATACTGAACACTCAAACAACCTAAAAATGGCTTCCTTGGTTGATATAGGACAGCCAGAATTTTCAGAACAGGCTGAGAAGTTGGGAGGCAGGGCAGCAAAAGACAGGGTTCTATCTTTATACCCCAAATAAATCATCCACAATCGCTTTAGTTGACAGGACAGGGCTCTACACCATCCCCGTATACTCTACTAGTAATCCCTTTGGGACAGATGTTGCTGGCTCACACACCTGGTCAGACTTGTATGGCTCTGGCTCCAGGACAATATTGGGCTTAGGCTTGATGTGTGTTGGGTTGGTGGTGGCGTGGATGGCTGGCTTGGCTGCATTGAGATCGTCCATCGGTAAGGTTAAGAGTGGTAAAGGCCTAGGGTCCTAGTCCATGAACTCCTGGGAGCTCCCTCAAGGTCCATCTCTTGGCCAGTGTGCTCCTGTATCCGTGCTGAGACCTGCCTGGAAAAAACACAGGCAGGCTTCCGTCGTCGTAGCGAACCGTATAGTCCAGAAAGTCCTGTGTGTGAATCTCAAGTAAGTGGTCCCCTTGGGAGAGAAGGATACGAACTGCTGTTAAAGGTGCCCTATGTAGTATCTTTGCAGTAAAATATCAAAAAACACTAGGCTAATGTTATATATTTTGTTCAGTTGAGTACTTATAATATCCCAAATGTTTCCAACTATTTTTAAATTGTGAGAAAATTGCTATTTGACTAAGGACAGGGACGTATAGCGTTTGAGCGAGTCGCCTGTCAATCGCTTCATATCTGCGTTATCCTGTTTTATTCTGCAGAAGCGCTTTTCTCTTAGCAGTGTGAACATGTCACAGCAGCGCCGAGCGAACGCACAGAGTAACGTCATAACATCATTTTAAACACACCTAAATGTATCTAATATGATAAACAGAGGTGCTTTACCTTATAATCATGACCGGAAAAAGCGAAAGTGCAGGCGCCCGGTGATTGTGTCCGGTCCCGTCATAATAAAAGTCCCGGTACTCGTGAGCCGTGTGTTTGTGTAACAATCACTCCAGCAGCCATGCTTAGCTCCACAACACTCTGTCCTGCTCTGCTTCACACTACAGTAACGTTAATAACCGCATCCATGAACGTGATTTCTGAGTCCTTTTTTCCACCGGCTGTGAGGTGAAGACCTCATGTCCCAAGATACTGCGCTCACACTTAAACTATGTTAGGCGGCATTAAACTATGCATTTTTTTAGAATAGGCGCCCTCCAGTGGACGGAAAGTTGCATAGTGCACCTTTAAATCCATAATTACAGTCTGTTCTTATGTCACAGTGGGTTACGCAAAAAAAAGGAAAGTATTTAAATGCAGCAGTACTTCTTCAAAACTCAATGGAACCAAAAGACTATACTGAATGAATGAATGAATGAATGAATGAATGAATGAATGAATGAATGGATGAATGAATGAATGAATGAATGAATGAATGAATGAATGAATGAATGAATGAATGAATGAATGAGGCATTTATATAGTGCTTTCATATGTACTGCTGTACACCCAAAGCACTTTACACTCATGACAGGGGTCTCTCCTCAACTACCACCAGTGTGCAGCATCCACTTGGATGATACGACGGCAGCCTCAGTACAACGGCGCCAGTGCGAGAACAGACCATGAATGATTCAAACCAAGGCTATAAATACACAGGGAAGATTAATGGAAGTGTAATTTAATAAGGCTACAAACACGATAATAAGACACGTGGGGAAACTAGAACAAAGGAAACATGCACAAAACACAGAAAACAGAACATAACCCTAACAACTTCTCTGTTAAAGATTAAGAGATTGTTATGAAAAATGTCATGACTTTGTGCTCATTTTTAAGGGGGAATAAACACTGCTGCTGCAGTGAAAGTTTGACTATCAATGCAAGTACAGTGCATGGGTACAGGAAGTATTCAGACCCCCTTAAACTTTTCACTCTTTATTGCAGCCATTTGCTAAACTCATTTAAGTACATTTCTTTCTCAATAATGTACACACAGCACCCCATATTGACAGAAAAACAGAATTGTTGACATTTTTGCAGATTTATTAAAAAAGAAAAACTGAAATATCACATGGTCCTGAGTATTCAGACCCTTTGCTCAGTATTTAATAGAAGTACCTATCGATTTTGATCTAATACAGGCATGAGTCTTTTTTTATTTTTTAGAAAAGATCCAAAGTTTTTCACGAAACTATTACCTGAAACTATTAACAAAATTAAAAACTAAAACTTTGTATCATGTTTATTGAATAAAACTGCAAAAGATCCCAGTTTCAACTCGCTTCATCGTCCCTGCACTACACCAATAACAGTGGTCAGTATCTATCAAAAGTGGTCCAACGAAGGAACAGTGGAGAACCAGCAACAGGGACATGGGCCAAGGCTCATTGATGCACGTGGGGAGTAGAGGATGGCCCATGTGTTCCAGTCATACAGACAAGCTACGGTAGCTCAAATTGCTCATGAATTTAATGCTGGTTCCGATAGAAAGGTGTCAGAATACACAGTGCTTCACATCAGTTTGTAGTGTATGGGGCTGCATAGCCGCAGACCACTCAGGGTGCCAGTGCTGACTTCTGTCTAAAGTCTGCGGTAACTTGAACAGACGCGAAACTTGAACTCACCAATGGTAGTGAAAGAGAACAAACACAATACAAGATGCATGGCAAACATGAGGGTTTAAATAGGCTACACAAGGATTGAATCCGAAATTGCCCCCTATTCCCTCAAACAGGGCATTATTTGGGGGGACAGCCATTTGTAGTGTGTCTGAATCCATAGTGGACGTTATTGACTGCACTCATTCAATCCCACATTGCACCGCAATAATGAATGTTCAGCTTATACACTCAATGGCTCGTTTTCATTCACTCCTTCAAGTGAACTATCAGCCGGATCTCATGAAAATGTGTATAAATAGTAAAAGTGTGCAATGTCGTGGAATGAATACGCTAAAACTCATTTTGGCGTGCATACGCTGTTTTTCGCATGCATATGATACGCACTTTATGGCGTATTATACACACAAACTACCCACCCCACCACCCCCATCCTACACAAGAGCATGTCATATACACACCATAAAGTGCGTATCATATGCACGCGAAAAACAGCGTAGCATATGCACGCCAAAATTTGTTTTGGCGTATACATTCCACGATATTGCACACTCGTACTATTTATACGCATTTGCGTGATGGAGTTGACTATATATTAGTGGACTAATGTAGGGAATAGTGAATGAGGGTTTAGGGTGGTGGTTTCAGATTCAGCCAAGGACTAAATGACTAAAGACACACCTGTGAACAATCAATACAATGAACCAATGACAGAACTGATTTAAGAACCCACATGACTAAATCAACCAATAGATGTATTCGACATTGGCTGCGATTGTACATAACCAAATAAGAACATGGAACATGAAACAAACCAAAACACTAGACATTACAATGAGATAGCAAAATGTTTTAGCAAAGGAAGCTTTAAAACAAGACAAAATAATGGAGGTATCATAAGGTAAGGATAAAATGAAAGCAAAAATATATTAACATATTGAATGCAGGGCAAAAACAATGAGATGAAGTCAGTAAAGGATGTCATTTATACAAGATAAAATATAGGAAAAATGAAATCAACAGGAAGAACTCCCAGAGAGCAAATCATAGTATCAAGGATGAGGATAGGACATACTGAGATAAATAAAACAAGGTTTTTATTGAGAAAGCATCCTTCAGGTACACAAAAGCTGTTCACTTTATTTAAAGGGTTACTTAAGTGATCAGCATATGGCTTTGTATCAGTAACCCTGGAGTATATTCGAATGATTGTGCTTCTCCCCCTCATATCCCCCTGATACAAGAGATTTATTCATTTTATTTCTGGAAAAATTCCTCCCATGACGCAAATATGGAGGAATTGTTGGCCAGAGGCTAAAGACTACAGCCAGCAGAGGGAGCCATTTCCGCATGTTTTCAACTCGTGCGTGGGGGATGGGAGATCACACAGCACTCAGCTCGCAGCTGCAGCCTCAGGCATTCATGTTTAAACGGCGGCCAGCAGAGCAAAGTAAGTCTTTTAACTTCTCAAACTAATTCCAATGAAAGTTAAGCTTTCAAAGGCATGAACTGAACACGCGCCAGAATGAACATGCGCTGTGAATCTATGCCGCGGACGCGTTTACCTCAGAACTCATCATGAGCTCATCCATAACTGTCAATATATGACTCCTGCAGCGTTTTGGGCTGTGAGACTCCCTCACCAGCTAAATCAGATATTGAACACACACATTCAGTTTTTAATTGTACTGTCTTTTCTCTAACTGAACTGATTTTATGAAAATGAACGCGGTCGCGGTGGGAAAGTGATCAGTGATTTAGTAATCTAGTAGGTGGCTTTGGGAGTGGCATTGTAGGGCAGCGAAGCATTCTGGGAATTACTTTGTTTGGCTAAATAAATCGACTTTTAAATCAGTACTCTACTGTCAAACTGTAATGTTACTGTACAAGCAACTTATTTATGCGCTACCCAGTTCAGTTTGTGATTCAAAGTTGAGAAGCTATTATTGCCATGACGGATGGTATAGATGTGTTAGCTGTCATTGAGCAACAGTGCAGTGAAACAGCCAATCAGAGCAGAACTCTGCATTAATATTCACAACCCTTCCAAATAAGGCAAAAACAGAGCATTACATCCTAGGGACAATTTTTAGGGTTGTAAATGGACCTGTAAAACCGTATCTGGACAATTGTGGACCTTAAATAAGCCACATACCATCTATTTAGATATCAGAGAACAATTTAAAATATTGTTTCAAATAATTCTAGGGCACCTTTAAAAGTTTATGTAATGTTAGTGTTTTTAGACGTTATAGTTGTAGTAAAGTGTAGAGCATGTGCTTGGGCTGAGGACCCAAGTTTTAATAATTATTTATGTTTTTTTATTATTATTAATGTTTTAATAATAATAATAAAAAAAAATAATAAAATATATATATATATATATATATATATATATATATATATATATATATATATATATATATATATATATATATTGGGCATGCCATGGATGTAACCATCTCCTAGCTAGCCAATACGATTTAGTAAAATATTTTCTTGTTAGATAACATTTGTAAATTAAACTGGATTACTTGTTACGGTTTTTGTTTGATATTCATTTTAAAATAATTGAATTTAATAGTTTTAAGAAAGTTAACCTGATTCAACAACAAAAACAAAATGGCATTGAAATAAACAGTGTTTATTAAATTTAACATAACCCAGTTAAGTGGAACCTGTTGACATAAAAAAGTTAAGTAAATCAACGTATCATTTTTTTTGAGTGTGTGTGATTGTGGAATGGAAGACGAGTCAGTGGAGCATGTTATTTGTCACTGCATTAAGAATGGAACAGAAATATGTGGTAAGTGTGAATTTAGCAGAGAAAGAATTTAATGAAGAACAGATAAAAAAAAAGCTTTATTTATTTTTCGGAAAAACTGCAATTAATTTTCGGTTCTTGTTTGTGTCTACGGGTCTCGTCAGATGCTTCGATTAGTTTTCCCTGTCAGTTTCAGCCTTGTATTTATTTCTTTTGGATTATTCTAGTGTTTCTTTTTTCCTGTCTTTCCTGTCTTCTAGTCAAGTTTCTGTCGTTCTATTTTTTCTCAAGTTACCAAGCCTTGTTTATTATAAATGTTTGATTGGTTTCTTTCTTGATTTTGTTTTGTTATTTTTCTCTCTAGTTCCCTCCTAGGTTTCCGTCTTGTTTTTTATTTCTTTTGTTCGCAGTTCCAGATTGTTATTTATAGAATTAGTCTCTTTGCTAGCTCCAGTAATATTTACATTTATTTTATTTTAGTTTTCTCTAGTCATAGTTCTTGTCAGTTTTTATTTTTTGTTATGTAAAGTCAAGTCAGCTTTATTTATATAGCGCTGTTTAAAATACAAATTGTTTTAAAGCAGCTTTACAGTGATAACAAGAAAATAATGCAACAAAGTTTGTATTGGCAGTACAGCAAATCTAGAAGAAAATAGTCCAGCTTGCTAAGTAAGTTCAGTGATGGTTCATTTCTGTTGTAAAAATGTTATTAAATTAGCTAGTTTATCTGTATAGCTGCTCTGGAGAAAACAGTGATGTCATCGTCCGGCTCAGTTCAGTTCTCATACAAAGGTGTCAATGCAAGTAGATCAATAATATAGTTGAATATTAAGTGTCCCCAACTAAGCAAGCCAAATGCAACAGTGGCAAAGAACTTAAACTCCATCAGGTGACAGAATGGAGGGGGAAAAAACTTGGAAGAAACCAAGCTCAGTCGGAGGGCCAGTTCTCTTCTGGCCATCGAACGAACAGTGTATGATTATGATTTAGGCAGCATTACAAGTTAGAAGTCAGATTGGATTGGACCATTCAGAATATTTATCCAGTTCCATCTGGTTGAAGATCCGATTCATTACGTCAGTATATAGACAGGCTTGTTGAGGATCAGTGCAACTGGCTGTTGTGTCATTGAGGCCTTCACAGGGGAGAGTCTAGTTGACACAATCTCTGCTGGAACTTCAGGACCGTGTTGTGGTCGTGTCTAGGCGTAGGTCCATCTGATCTTGATATGGCCCGGCTGACAAACCTTGGGATAAACATAGAGACTAATATTAGCGCAGATGCCATTCTTCTAATAATGTAACGAGTACATCAGGTGTTATAGGAAGTGTTCCCGTTTGGACTGACCTAGTTAATGCAGCCTAACAATCTTTTAACTGATTTGAATAATATAAATTGATATGGTTCTATGTGTATGCCAGGTTAAAGAGATGAGTTTTTCGATGTGTGTGTTATTGTGTGCTGTAAGTCTAGTGTTGATTCCTGCCCTGCGTCCTGTGTCCTCCCTGGTTTCTGATTCTACCAGCGTGGCGGCCAGTCTGGTGCTACTTCAGTCACGTCTCCAAGTGCTCAGCCTTGCTGCCTTGTCATCCCGTCTGGTGCTGCCTCATCCTCGATGAGCCTGTCCTGTTGTGTGCCCTACTGTTTGGACTGTGTTCACGCCTCACCCTCCTTGTGTTGTGTCAATTGTTGTTAAAGGGGGGGTGAAACACTCAGTTTCAGTCAATCGCATGTCAATCTTGAGTACCTATAGAGTAGTATTGCATCCTTCATATTTCCGAAATGTCTTTAGTTTTATTATATTTATAAAATATATATAGGCTGTACCGAGTCTTTCTGGAAAAAAAAGAGCGCCTGGAGGCGTATTGTGTGGGCGGAGCTAAAGAATGACGATCGCGAACAAAGCGGTGACGTCCTCAAGCGTGGAGAAACCCATGGCTATTGATCTCAGCTAATACAGATAATGATACAGAATCAAATCCGGAGGCTGAAATAAATTGAACAGGAGAAACAGCAACAGCAGGACGTCCGTCTCTGTGGTATGTACTGTATTTAGTGACCTGTCAACATTTGTGTGTGTTTACTCACAGTTTATGAGGACATGATTCAGTTTATGGACTATTGTATGCGACTAAACCTTAGCAGTAGCAAGCAAAACGGTTTTGCACGTCAGACTAGTGTAACATTATACATAGAACAACACTGAAGTAACGTTAGCGCATTTGAATGACGAAGCACGCGATAGTGTCGTTTACTGATGTTTACTCACGCGACGATAGCCAACAGTATAGACATTTGAAGCAGTTTTACTCACCGACCGCGAACCTTTATCGCTGGGACCGCTCCGTCAAAAACACACTTCTTTGGTCTGATTTGCTGAAGTCCTGTGACAGCAGTGACCGTGGAGATCTGCGATGTTGTGAAGCTTCCCGTCATTTCTGCGTTCAAATCGGTTCAAATGCAGCGCTGCCTTCCCGGAATGCTGTGCTGAAGCGTTGAAGTCGCTTGATGTCACCCATAGGAATAAAGTGGAGCGCGGCACGGACTATAACGACATAAGTGTTCACAGACGAGTGGATCTGCAGCTGAAAGAGTGTTTATGGGTGTGCATTTCCTCTCTCGCTCTAGTCATGCGCGCGCGCACCCTACCGGGAGAAGACACCGTACGGTCCATACAAGGACCTTCCGCTCTATCGACGTCAAGCTGACCCATACTCGAAAAAAACTCTCCGAAACTTGTGAGAAACCGGAAGGAGTATTTTTGACACAGAAATACTCCATCAAACGTCCAACATTAGTTTTTGAAACTTTGTCTATGTTTAGGATGGGAATCCAAGTCTTTAACAGTGTAAAAAGCTCAGTATGCATGAAACAGCATTTCACCCCCCTTTAATAAATAACTCGTTCTGTGTCTGGGTCTCACACAGAACAGTGACACAACCAAAGTCGTTCTCTCTGAGATTTTTAATTTCACTATTTTTCAAGGCATGTTATTGGCTGTTCACTACTGATGTCACACTTGCATGTGCACACATTAACTCAGGATCAAAGCTTGAGTTGACAGAATGTTGATGATCAGTGTCATAGTCAAAGCCTGATTGGATTAGTTTGCTTTTGTCAATTCAAAATGAATCCCATTACCCTGAGTTTGTTCAACTGCCATAATGGTTACAAGCCCCTGTTACATGAAGCAGGTTTCAGTTCCTATACCCAGGTAAGTTTAAGTTTGGTTTTGCACACACAAAAAGGTGGATTGGTTTTTAGAGGTGTTCAACGCCATGGTTACTTACGCTACTTGGCTAACTTACCCCGAGGCAGATTTTATTCTGGGTTAGAGATTATTTTATTCTGGCCCAAATCTGGACCAATCAGCTGTGAGCAAAGTGACACCCGCTCCAAATAAAAGGGGACCTATAATGCCCCTTTTTACAAGATGTAAAATAAGTCTCTAATGTCCTCAGAGTGTGTATGTGAAGTTTTAACTCAAAATACTCCCTTTTTGAGGGTGAGCAAAAACGTGCCATTTTTGTGTGTGTCCCTTTAAATGCAAATGAGCTGCTACTCTTTCAAGAAGAGGATGGAGCTTCAAGAGCTTGTGTTAGCAGCTCCGATGCCTCACGCAGACACGCTGCTAAAATGTCAGAAACTGTTCAGCCTTTTATGTTCAAACTGGAGTCACGGGCGCGTTTACATGCACGTTCTTAAGCTGACTATGCCTAATAAGCTGACAATGACCATGGTCATGAATGCGGTAACCCGTTTTCTTTTATCGGAGTACGGTCATAAACGGCATAAGCATAAACCGGTCGACACAGGTAGTTTTTTGCCTCTTACCCCGATTTTGCGCTGCATGTAAACACATTAACCTGCTTTCTGTCGGCTTACTGAAGAGTGCATGTGTGATAGGTGACAAAGACGCAAACTTTAAGCAGATTTAAATGCATCCAGACAGAGTGAGCTGGCATTTTGCATGAAATAAGGCCATATATCACAAACGCAGACTTATTTAAGATCCAGAAAATTGTAAAGATGTGTTCTCTTCTCAAGCAGTAGATGTAGAAGAGGTTCAGTCAAAACTTCTGTAACTGCATGAGGGATTATACACTGTAAAAAATTATTTGTTGACTTAACTTAATATATTTTGTTATCTTTTTGCATTGGTTTTTTTAAGTTTCTCTTACTTATTTGGATAAGTTATCTGAACTAATTCCATTTAGTAATAAAAACTTCCCCTTTAGTTTTCTGAACTTAAATGTTCTAGTCATCATAACTTCACTTTAGTTTTCTGAACTTAAATGTTCTAGTCATCATAACTTCACTTCAGTTTTCTGAACTTAAATGTTCTAGTCATCATAACTTCACTTTAGTTGGTTGCAAAGCTGCTTTAATAAGTATTAATTGCATTACTATATTGATTTGTAAATTACATTTGATTTAGAATAAAACCTATAGCAAATTAAAATCACAGCAACACATATCAGTACACATTTATATTTATTGCAAAAACAAACACCAAAAACAACCACACAAAAGGTCTGAAATGTCCTTTCTTCAGAAAATTGCAAAAAGAAACGGCACAGACTGTTAAACACCTCTGATTTGGCTTTATACCATTTTAATTTAAACTTAATTTAAGTTCATTTTAATTAACAATGTGTAAGCTCTCAAGCTTCAGTACATTTATCAATGAGCATAAACAGCACATATGCACCAGTGTTACCTCACTGCATTTTTTTCAGCTTTGCAGCTCTCCCCAACCATTAAACCTAGATTAAAAATAAAAATAAAATAAAAAGTTGGATAACCTCATAGCTCGAGCCCAAACAGTGTGGCAAAGGCATTTAGGGCATCTTCTAGATCCATGACCACAATCTCCGTCTAGTATGACATCCACATCCACAACATCATCTGGGAAGGCACTATCATGTCTGATGTCCTCACTCATGGTCAAGATGCCCTACATTAACCCCATGAACAATGTCTCTCTCATCATCATCTGGCTGGAAAAAAATGAGACACAGATACAAATTTTAAGTGGTGCTGTCATAAAATATTTATTCAAACATACATTAAATACTAAAGAACAGCAATACAATAACTATGCAATATAGTAAATATACTTTTTTTAGCTGACAGAATATTTTTTCTGAGGTAAATGTGACATGACATTGCTTAAAAGCTATTTATTGACGTTTATTAACGTTTGCGCAGTTGAAACACTGCGATTACATGAGACAATACAGATTTCATACATTGTACTGTATCTTTAAACATATTCTCTGATGTTCATACATGTTTATTTCATGCTGTATCTACTAGTAAAGTGCAATATTCAAATGCAAAAAAGCAACAAAAACAACATTTAAAACCACTGTCATATTAAAGGGTTAGTTCACCCAAAAGTGAGAATTAGCCCATGATTTACTCACCCTCAAGCCATCCTAGGTGTATTACATTCTTGTTTCAAATCGTTCATTCACTTGGCCAAATAAAAAATGTGCTTGTCCGGAAAAAAGTTCGATATTTTTTTGTTTTTCCGTGTGTGTGTGCGTTGTAAATATAATTTATTCTGAAGCAATATTCTCCCCAGTGTTCAATCAGCTTTGACATATTTAAATCTGCATATTTGTGATTTAAAAAAAAAATATTGAATCATTTGAAATGTAGGATATTTTACCTTTTATAAAGGGGATTTTCCCCCTAATCTTATTAAATAAAGGCTCTGCTTCAGGTTTCATTCTATATTGTTAAATTTGATCAATACATTAAATTAAAATAAGACAATATAAGGGCTGTTACCAATCAAATAAAATAATTTACACTGAAAAATCACAACTACATTAAATAATGTTTTGAGATTTGTAGTTTTGAATAGACAAATACAAATGTTAGAAAGTATGTTTAAACATGAAACTAAACCTCCAGTAGGTGGCAGCAGGTGGCCGTCTTAATGAGTGAGCCATTGAGTCGTTCATTCAAACGATTCATTCAAACACTGAATCGTTCAGTTGCTGTGAGACGCGTTACGGTTCTGCTGTGAACGATTTTCGCTGCTGAAATAGAACAAACACACTCAATATTGCATCTAAAATGTAAGTGACTAAGTGAATGTTAATGTAATGTTTATGGAACCGTCATGAAATCAGTCACTTTCTGTCGTGATTGTATTCAGGAAACAGCTTAAATGGCTCTAGTGTTGTAATTTCTCCTCGAGAGGCTGCACGAGTGTCAACAGCGCAAACTTGTTATCGTCATTTCATCATATATTATTATCCACTATCGATCGCCACTTACACTAAATTAATGCACAATCATTCTTGCATTTTGGTGATTCGCTAACGTTAGTTTATTTTTTGTTTTAATCAGGCCCTTGTCCATCGGGCAAGTAAAATTCTCTTTCACTTGTCCCAGACAAGCGTTAATGTCGAGCCCTGAATCAGTTATATTAAAAAAAAGTTCTGGCTAATCCAAAAATTATAAATGGCAGTGAATGGCTGCCCAAATTTTGAAGCCCAGAAAAAAAGTGCATCTATCCCAGGGCTCGACATTAACGCTTGTGGATTTTTCGAAGGGACAAGTGAAAAAGAATTTTACTTGCCCGAAGGACCTGATTAAAACAAAAAATAGCTAGCGAATCACCAAAATGCAAGAATGATTGCATTAATTTAGTGTAAGTGGCGATTGATAGTGGATAATAATATATAATGAACTGACGATAACAAGGTCGCGCTGTTGACACTTGTGCAGCCTCTAGAGGAGACATTACAACACTTGACCTGTTTTCCTGAATACCACCACGACTGAAAATGACACTGACTTCATATGACAGTTCATAGCAAAACAATTAATTAACATTCACTTAAATTAACATTCCCTTAAAGTCACTTACATTTAAGAAGCAATATTTAATGTTTTGTTCTATTTCAGCAGTGAAAATCATTCACAGCAGAACCACAACAAGTCACAGCAACATGGCATTTGTGAGATGTGAGTTACTGAACGATTCAGCGTTTGAATGAATCGTTTGAATGAACGACTCAATGACTCACTCATTAAAACGGCCACCTGCTGCCACCTACTGGAGGTTTGGTTTGATGTTTAAACATTATTGGTCTATCCAAAAATACAAATTTCAAAACATTATTTAATGCAAATTAAATTTTTCAGTGTAAATTATTTAATGTGATTGGTAACAGCCCTTATAGTGTCTTATTTTAAATGAATGTATAGATCAAATTTTACAATATAAAATGAAACCTGAAGCATAGCCTATATTTAATAAGATTAGAGGGGAAATGCCCTTTATATAAAGTAAAAAATAATAATTAAAAAATTCACAAATATGCAGATTTAAATATGTCAAAGCTGATTGAATACTGGTCAGCATATTGCTTCAGAATAAAGTATAATTAAAACACACACACACACACACACACAAAATATCAAACTTTTTTCCGGACAAGCACATGAACATGCTTAATGTCAAGCCCTGTATCCATTATAAAAATAATCCAGAAGGCTCCGGGGGGTTAATAAAGGCTTCTGGCGGACCGCCTTCAACTTACGAAATAAGTGTAATGCCTCTCGAAGTTCAAAAGGTTTACGCCACGTCCGACGTCATCGTCGCGGCAATTACGTTTCTTTTACACCATGTCCGATGCCGTCGCTGCGCCAGTTGCGTTTTTCTTCCCCTCTACATCCGACGACATCGCCGTGCCAGTTACACTTTTTCCGTAACTTTAATACGGAAGGCCGTCCCGCCAGAAGCTACATATTTTACATTATAACTTTTTACATTACAAACCCATCGATTCACATCAGAATGTCTTTATTAACCCCCCTGGAGCCATGTGGATTACTTTTACAATGGATGGATGCACTTTTTTCTGGGCTTAAAAATTTGGACTGCCATTCACTGCCATTTATAATGCTTTAGATTTTTTTTAAATATAACTCCGATTGTATTCGTCTGGAATACACCTAGTATGGCTTGAGGGTGAGTAAATCATGAGGTAATTTTCCTTTTGGGTGAACTTACCCTTTAATAGTTATTTATTTTACCTGTATCGATTCAAACTCACATTTAATAATTTTCAAGGAGTTTCATGAAACTTATCTGTATCTGATGGCGATCTGAGAGAGAGACCATGCAGTGAAGCGAGATGTAGTTTCATCCGATCCGTAAACCAGTTCAGTTTCTTGTCAAGGAGCAATAGATAAAAAAAAACATAAAAAAAAAAAAAAACATTTTATAGGCTTATTGACAACATGTTGCAATGTTTACACTGTACAATGACTCAATGTGATTTAATTAGGGCTGAATACTTCAAATTTCACAATTTGATATTATTTAAATTCATAAAGTTAATATTTACCAGAAATTGCAGCAAATATAGTGAAACTGCTGTCCACCTCCAACCACTCGAACAAATAGACGGCGCGAGTTGTTGAGAGCTCCATGAACCCCGCGAGGTAAAAGCGTGTAACGTTAGGAACTCTGTATTTCAACGGCTCTGGGAGCACAACACACACACACACAAATATAATTATAAAACAATATAATGTCATAAATACACTTTGTAGATGAGGTTAAACACGTAACTTACTTTGTGTTATCTTGGTTAAAAGTAAACTCCATGTCTGCACTGCACGGTGAGTCATGTCCCCTGAGAGAAATTTTTTGGCTCGTTTAAACGCGCACAGCATATAAGTTACATATTGGTATAAATAAATAAATTATGAAAAACAAATGGTAAATGAGATAAAACACTTACTTTATAATATTTCCCTGTGAAAAAGTTCTCTCGCCTCAGTCGCCTGTTTCTATCCTCCGCTCTGCACCGCGAGTCAAAGAAGATATCTCTAAGTTTAGGTGCGCACGGACGGACACACACACACACACACACATACCATCCAACCACAATATAATGTTATAAACTTCATACTGTTAATGAGATAAAACACTATGCCGGTGTAAACACTACTCATTTGCTCAGCATTGCGATTGAAGGGAAATGGCGTCTGGTCTGTCAGTCGGTGGGGGAGGGGATACGGGGGCGCGCGCATACAGCACGTGCATTTCCTGGATGTACATAATTATCCTCTCCGCCAGATGGCGCTGTTTTCACTAGCCGTGTTAATACAAAAACTCTTTACTCATTGACTCCTTGAATTAAGACTTGGTTTATATGGTGTGGAATGGTACGTATTAAATACGGTAAGTTAAATAAATGTGCTCATATCTATATAATTAGAGTGTTGTATATAAATCAGCTGCACATAGTAGATTAAGTTTAGTTTACTGTAGTTAAATAAATAGACTAAAGTATAATTGGAGTAAAATCCAGAACAGTTCAACTTATGTTTTTAAGTTAAAACAACAATTATACTTGTTCATTCAACAGAAAATCTAGTGTAGTTATTTCAACATATGTTTTTGAGTTAAAACAACAATTATACTTGTTCACTTAACTTTCAGTCTAGTTGAGGACAAGAAAACTTAAAATGCCTTGTTGTCTGGACAATCTAGTTATCTCTACTGAAAAAAATTTGTTGAAATAACAAAATCGCAAAAAAAAATTTTACAGTGTATGAGCTGAAAATCTCCCGCTGACATGCTTTATTTAACATAACTGACATAACATTTGGAATACTCAAACACAGACATTATTATGTTTGACGTCACTACAAGGAAATAACCCGGTTTATTAATAAAGTCATGTAAACGTGGTTTACTTGCATTGTCAGTTTACTGGTTTATGTAAACGGGGAAAACTGATTATTTCAATAAGCTGATATTTGTAAGTCATCGGCTTACTGGTGTCCATGTAAATGCACCCAATGATGAAGAGACTCACAAAGCAGTGAATATAACAGGATGTTTCTGAATGGTTAGTTGATGAATATAATATATTAATAATTTATAATATACAGCATATCATATATTAATAGAATTATTATATTTATTGACAATTAATATTAAACTTTGCATTTAAATTAATATACATAGCCTAGAAACATACAGGGAGCTCTGTCAGCTGGTATTATTATTAAAGGGTAAAATTAACTAATCAAATTAATAATAGTTATCTTAGACTTGAAAATCTGCGGTGGGGGTCAGCAGCTTATATACAAGAACCTTGCATGTTGTGGGGAATATGTGATTGGTACAGAGTGTCCATTCAAGAGGTTACAGGTCTTCATTAGATGATTTAAAACCTGTACCTCATCAATACGTGCTGACCCAGTTTGTTTGCTGACTTTTATGATATACACTATTTCCCGCCAATTGGCAATCTGTGGTGTCGAAATACTATTGGTAAATAGGGGTGTCAAGATTCTCCAAATCCTCGATTCGATAAAATTTTCGATTCTAAGTTCACGTTTCAATTCGATTCTCGATTTTTACATTACTTTTTTAAAGCACAGGTTGCTATACCATTTTTAGACTAGACTTTTATGTTATATAATATCTGATATTATCAGATATAATATCTGACCTTTGATCGCAATGTACTGCACTACATTGTCAAATTTAAAACATTTATTTACTCTTTCCCCGCCAAACACAGAATTTTCCATTATTTGTGAGAAAACGTTTCCCTGCCAAACACAGAATTTTCCATTATTTGTGAGAAAACGCTTCCCTGCCAAACACAGAATTTTCTGGGTTTACGTGTTTTCACTGTTAGACGCGATGGGGTGCTATTACGCATCTTCTGAATGATTACTGGATCTCCTGATTTAAACACAGGCGAGGAAGACGCAGTAAAACAAGCAATCATATGCAAGCAAATGCATATGTAAAATAAGATGATCATTAAAGGGGTAGTACTTCAGGGAAGATGAATCTGTATTTAAAATGGGTCATTAATGTAGTAGAATGTAAAATTATTTTTGAATTTGGTGCTTTCTAGACTGAGAAAAGACAGAAAATAAAATTGTCTCATGGGGATGAAAGACAACAATTACCAGAAGGCTTCGCTGCCCAGTGAGGCCATTCCCAAAGACACCGCTACTGTGACTAAGTTGGAGAACAGACACTACAATTAAATACTGAACGTGTCCGTTCAATATAATGATTGATTCGCCGCACAAGTTTTACAGCACAAATGCAGCATGAGTCAGATTACATTCACCATCATAAATGAGCTGAATGGGCTCTCCTGATCAGAGCAGAGGTAAATTGCAACCACGCTCACGGCATACATTCACAGCATGTGTTCAGTCCGACACGTTTTCAGTTCATGCCTTTGGAAGCTTAACTTTCATAGAAATTCATTTTAGAAGTTAAAACACTTACATTGCTCACCATAGCTCCATTTCCATGAATGCCTGCAGCTGCGTGCTGAGCTGTGAGTGTGATCTCCCATCCCCCATGCGCGGGTTGAAAACATGCGGAAATGGCTCCCTCTGCTGGCTGTAACCTTTGGCCAAAAATTCCTTCATCGGAATTGCATCAAATTCAATTTGCGTCATCGGAGGAATTTTTCCAGAAAGAAAATGCATACATCTCTTGTCTCAGGGGGATATGAGGGGGGTATCATTTACTCCAGGGTTTCTACTGATACAAACCATATGCTAATAGCTGAAGTAACCCTTTTACATTAACACAGCAAATCCAAACTATCTAATATTAGTGAATGAAATGTGGACCCAGAAACCTACCCATATTCAAGTGTTGATAAAGATGTATTTTTGTTTGTTTGTTTAAAAGAAGAGGGTCAGCTCTTTCTTTTGATATATTGCATGCTCAGATATTCATAAAACAAAATATTCTATATGGGCTACTACATTTTTGTGAAAATTGTCAAAATCCCTGGTGGTGGTTGGCAAAAAAAAGGTTTTATACGCCTGCGTGGAAAGAGTTAACATAATGTAACAATAACTTATATCTTCAGTCAATTGAAAACTTAAGCAAAATAACATGTCATCTAGTTTCATTTTCGTTAATGCCATCTTCTTCACAGAAGATGACAGTCAAGTTCACAACAAAACAAACAAAAACAATAAAACAGCCGTATCCATAGTTTTCTCTAAACAATCTTTGTCTTAACAAACTATTTCCGAACAGATGAACATATACCACACTGGTAACTACTTTTACAATCACCGTAGCTGTCAGTTGCGTTCTAATTGGGATTTCGTAGCGTGGTTCTAGCACACTAATTAAATGTGATTTAATAATTAAAAAGAGTTTTCCACCACCGAATAAGGCAAGACAACTACTAGCAACTACTAGCTTGTCTCTTTTACATAGTGACTGATCACATCTAAATTTTTCAGTTGGCCGAACTGAATTTCTGTGAATTAAATTGCACAGAATTTCAATTCGACCAACTGAAAAATTTAGATGTGATCAGTCACTATGTAAAAGAGACTATGATGTTTTTGAATGTAAAAACCACACAAACGTGATTAGTTGACCTCAGACAACAATATAATTTTTTTTTTTTTAAAGCCAGTTCAAGACACCTTTAACTTCTCCATTATTGTTGTTCAGTTGGTGTAAAAGTGGGATAATTGGTCGGTGTAGTTCTTGTCCCGCCTCTCCTCCACTGTGATTGGACGGCCTGAAAAGTGACAAACGCTGCCTTCTGGACAATGCTCTTTTGAAATAAGTTTATGGTAGGCCTACATATAGTACATCAAATGCAATGTCTTTAGTCTGCCTAAATTATAGTAGAACATTCAAATGTTTTATGCACCATGGTAAGAAGCAGATGTACATTTCTTTCATACCAACTGACATTTTGAAAATACGAAAACGTTCATGAATTCGAAAATTTAGGTCAGAGCGGCTTTACAAACGATTTACAGACAAATTCGTTCTGCCCGTGTTTCATGAATGCCCTATACGGCTCCATATTATAGATGTTTTTAGGTCTCAGTTGAAAATGTATGTTTTTAACCTAGCATTTGAAGGAGGGGGACCTTAAGTAATTGTCTCTCAGCTTTGGCATGATAATGTTAGTTGTGTGTAGGCATGATAATTGTAATGGCATTTGCTTCTTATCTTTTTTTTCTTCTTTTTTTTACTTTTTTTACACTCTTCTTCTAATATGACTGTGAATCACTTTGGGCAACAAAGTTGGGTTACAGTTTATTTTAAGGTGTCATTGTTACAGTCTGACTAATTATATAAGTACTGAGTAATTGATTAAAAACATGCACTTATTCTAGCGTTAGGGTAAGATTTGATTGAGGGTTAGTTGCATGTAATCTATAGTAAGAACATGTAACAAGGACACTGTAAAATAAAGTGTTACCCAAAGTTGTTTTAAAGTGTGTGTGTGTGTGTGTGTGTGTGTGTGTGTGTGTGTGTGTGTGTGTGTGTGTGTGTGAGAGAGAGCCTGTTTATGTGGTTTATGAGAACACAAATTTGTATAACTACATGGGTATTACACTATAAATGTGGTTTATGAGGACATATCAAATGTCCTCATAATTCAAATGGCCTTAAAAACATACTAAATGATGTTTTTTTGAGAAAGTAAAAATGCAGAATGTTTCCTGTGATGGGTAGGTTTAGGGGCAGGGGCAGTGTAAGGGGATAGAAAATACGGTTTGTACAGTATAAAAACCATTACGCCTATGGAGAGTCCCTGTAAACCACATAGACCAACATGTGTGTGTGTGTGTGTGTGTGTGTGTGTTTGTGTGTGTGTGTGTGTGTGTGTGTTTTCCAAAGTTAACTGAAAGCAACTGACAGATCTTAAAATAGGCTGTTAGTGTCAGTGTGGCAAATATGAAAATATCAGCGGTGGCGGCATCTCAGTCTCCAACAGGCTAGAGTACAATAATGCAGTGAAAATTGTGTTCTTCAAAATAGTTTATTCATTGTTTTTAATCCCCAAAATATGCCATTAACTGTAGCTGCTGTAGATCTGTATACATGTACTGCTCTGCTCTTCTTCCACTCTCTTCTGAACTCTTTCCCACACACAGGATCGGCCCCCTTTTCATTGCACTGTCATCTTGTCTATCGATAAACGGTTGGCTTGAATCTCTCTATCTCTGTCCTCATTCAGACTCTAATCCTGGTAGAGTGTTGCCTGGTACACAATACACCTGGGATGGTCCATAAATGCTACCTCTTCCAAGGGAGGGAGAATGCCTTTTTCTTGTCAGATGGGCCTTGATCGAGTTAAAGATGTGGTGCTGTTGCTCTGGTCTGACAGCAAGAATGCAGCAAGATTTACAAGTGCTGTCATAAGATATTGAAAGTCTTAGGAGTCAATTAGATGAGACAGGGTATATACAGCAATCCTTAAGTTAAATTTACTACTTTTTAATACCTTTTTTACTACCTTCAGAATATTTTTTAAAACCATCACGACACTGAATTGCAAGTGTTAATCAGCGACCTTTCTATTATTTACACAGATTTTGACATATAACATACAAAAAAGAATAGATTTAGAATCGACACCAGGAGGAAATCTGTCATAAGTTATCATTCCGACACAGTAAAATAGATCTCAACATTCACAAAGGTTGGTTAAGGAGAAGCATTACTGCATACACATTTGTTTTCAATTAATAATTGGTAATTCAGCAATTAAATTATTTAAACAACAAAACCTGAGCCAAATATTACATTTCTATAACTGTGATAAGTTGTTGAATTTAACAAAATACTAAAAACTAGTCAATCGATTAAAAACTTTAACTAGATTAATCACACATTTTTTTTGACTAATCGCAATTAATTGCAATAAAAAAAAATGTTTTTGTAGGTTTTTAATATAATAATTTCACAGTTAATCAAATTAAAGTAGAAACAACATAAAGACAGTATATTTTAAATACTTTATTAAATGGCATCTTTTTATGAATGAAGGCCAGTATTACTGATATTAATACAGCTACTGATTTTTTTATTTATTTTTTACATTTAGTATTAGGCTTCAAAAATATAAGTTTTTAATTTAAGTAAACTTAAAACAATGCTAACATAAACCCATAATAAATGTCATGTTTACTCCAGTCCTTCCTGTCTTAACAGTTAGGAAATATACAGAAATTTAATACAGTTATCAAAGTTATATGCAGTCTGCACTGCATAAACTATAAATTAAATAGTTAATCCTTATTAAAGCTACAAAAGTTATTTAGTCAAGAGCAGCGAGTCATTTTCTCTGTTCCCTGACAGGAAGCTTTATTGGCTGCTGTCCCTTTAAGAGCAGACAGACACGCGGATCTCACTGTTTATATACTGTCTATGGATCGCGCCTCATTCTCTCACAACTTTTTTGTTCATTTTAGACTTTATATAAATCATTTAAGATTGCTCTTATGGGGACAGTCGTTGAAGATATGCCTTGAAGCAAGTCTAATATAAAACGTAAGCCAGCCCCTTCTGTTGAGCGCGCTGCTGTTCTGAGATTTTTTTTTTTTTTTTTTTTTTTTTTTTTTTTTTAATTTTTTTTTTTTTTTTTTTATTAAATGCCAGTTACATACATAACAAATTTAAAACAAAAATACATATATTCACAAATTCAACAATACAAAACAATTAAATGTAGTCTAAAAATTAAATTATATAATTAAAAGAAAAGAAAAAACAAAACAAAAAAACAAAAAGAGAGTATGAGAACATTAAATAAATAACCTGAAAGCTTCACATAAAGACCTAGTACGTTTTGCTTTGCTGTTTTTCATCCCAAGTAATAATTCAATATAACTCTTCATTTCTATCCGAAACAACAAAAAATTGGGTTTTTCTTTAGCCCATTTTTGCTTATGAATATGATATTTTCCCATTATCAAACAGAGATTAATAGTGAATGCCACATCTGGTGACAATTGTGGTCCATAAAAATAAAAAAACACATCTTTTTCAGAAAAACAAACTTTGATCCCTAAACATTTACGAAGATAACATTCCAAATCTACCCAAAATATTTGGCTGTAAATGCAACTGAAAAATAAATGGACAACATTTTCCTCCTCAGTGCCACAGAAATCACAATCAATATCAACATCAGCACAAAATCGAAGAAACAGAGTTTTAACTGGGTACACCAGATGAAGTATCTTAAAATGTACTTCTCTCACCTTATTAATTATGCAATATTTTTTTGGCAGCAACCATGCATATTTCCAGTCAATGCACTCAACTTTAGAATGCCAATATGTTTTAGAAGATATTGCACTGAATTCTGTAAGTAACATCCTAATAAAGTAATTATTCCATCTACTATCAGTAATATTAACTCCTTTAATTGCAACATCAGTTCTGAAACTCACAGTCTCGTTATTCACATATCCTTTAAACAGAGATTTTAAACCGGATGGTATAGCATCGAACACTATACAATATTCTTTTGGGGTTATTGGAATATTATATTTTTTAAGAAATTCTACATATGTATATAGGTGCCCATTTTCATTGAATAACTGTTTAACAAATATGATGCCATTATCAACCCATTTTTGAAAAAACAAAGTTTTATGTTTAAACGTTATATATCGGTTATTCCAAATTATACATTTGTTTGGAGAAAAATTGTGTTTGTAAATAAGCATCCATGAGAGTAGCACCTGCTTGTGAAAATTACTTAGTCTAACAGGAATTTTACAGATGTCAAAGCTGCACTGCAGCAGAAAGGCAACCCCACCCATCTTTTCAAAAATTAGATTAGGAATTAAATACCAAATTTTATTTTTGTATTGATAGTAATGCTTGAGCCATCTATTTTTTAAAATTGTATTTGAAGTGCTGAAATCAAGCACATTTAAACCTCCATTACAAACCGAATTAGTTAAGGTACCTTTTTTAATGTAATGAGATCTATTTCTCCAAATGAAGTTAAAAAGATTCTTATCGACTTCTTTAATGATGTTTTTAGGGACTTCTAGAGAAATAGCAGGATAGAGCAGACGAGATAAACATTCAGTTTTTGATAAAAGAATTCTCCCATTAATTGACAAGTCTCGCATTAACCATAAATTAAATCTATTTTTTACTTTTTGAACTACAGATTGAAAATTAAGCTGACCCCTTTCCTTTTCGTCTTTACATATTTTTATTCCTAAATAAGTGATAACATTTTTTACAGGGATGCCATTAATATCAAGAAGATCACAATTTTTTAGAGGGAACAATTCACATTTGTTTAAATTTAATTTTAACCCTGAGACTAATGAAAAATTATTCAAACAATCAATCACATTTTTAATTTCTGATGAATCTCGAACAAATATTGTTGTATCATCTGCTAATTGACAGCATTTTATTTCTCTATCTAAAATCTTAATGCCGTAAAAGTTAAATTTTTGAATATAAAGAGTCATTGTCTGAGTTACAAGTAAAAACAAAAAAGGTGATATTGGGCATCCCTGCCTTATTCCTCTTTCTAAAACAAATCTAGGGGAAGTGCCATTTGTAAGTTTTACTGAGCTATTACACCCATTATATAACGTACAAATGGCCCTTTTAAAGAAATTACCAAAGCCAAAAAAGTCTAAAGTCTCAAACATAAAATTGTGTTTAACAGTGTCAAACGCTTTATAAAAATCTACAAAGAATATAAAACTTTCACTATCAATATATTCATTATAATCAATTAAATCTAGGACCAAACGAATGTTATTACTTATATGTCTGCCCTTCATGAATCCTGATTGGCAGTCATCTATAATTTGTTCTAAGCATTTTTTTAATCTTTCTGCAAAAATAATAGCAAATATCTTCATATCGTTATTAAGTAATGTAATCGGTCTCCAATTGTCGATAAGGGTAGTATCTTTATTAGCTTTTGGAATCAGACTAATCAGTCCCTGACGTAATGATGGAGGTAACTCACCACATTCTATGGCTTCTTTAAACACACACAATATAAATTCTGATAAATGTTCTTGATATTCCTTGTAAAATTCACTAATCAAACCATCATTACCCGGAGATTTATTATCTTTTAATTTACTGAACCCAAATCTAACTTCATCTAAAGAAATATCTTTGTCACACAACATCATACAATCCTGATCTATACATTTGGCATTTGCTTTTATGCTATCTAGAAATTGTCTTGTATTGCCATCAACCTCTTTGCTGTATAATGTCTGATAAAAGGTTGATATATAATTAGAAATTTTAACCGGATCTTCAGACACCTCCCCATTTATATTTAATTTTAACAAAGAATTTAACTCAGTGTTTCTTTTTTCTAAGTTAAAAAAATATCTGGAATTTTTCTCCCCTTCTTCAAGCCATTTTCCTCTAGACCTTACAAATGCCCCTTTAGCTTTATATTCATACATCTTGTCTAATTGTAACTGTAATTCAAATAACCTGAGTTTGTCCTGTTGATTCGTCACATTATTACTTGTCAGATTAACTATTTCTTTTATTACTTGTTCCTCTCTATTCCTTTTAGCCTTTGCTATTATTTTCCCTCTAACAATGGCTTGTTTCCTTATAAGATACTTCATGTATTCCCAATTGCTACCGTATTTATTTGAACTCTTTGCATTGTTCCAGCAACTCAAAATTATATTTTTAACTTCCTTTTTAAACAAGTCATCTTCCAATATTGCCTTATTTAATTTCCAGTGTGCTCGTGTTCTTACACTATTATCGGTATTTCCAGATAAGTTAATAACTAGATAGATGACTTTATGGTCAGTAAGGACAGAAGTTTCTACAGTAACATGACTGACTTGATTTTCTAATACACTAGATATGAGCCAAAAGTCTATCCTAGATTGTTTACTCCTGTCACCAGAATACCAGGTAAATTCTTGTTTAGTAGGGTTTTGAGTCCTCCAAATATCAATTAAATCTAATCCCAAACACAAATTATGTAATTCACTAAAGTTATTTAAACTATTCACACGAGGAGGAATACAGTCCAGGTTATTATCCCAGATAGAATTATAATCCCCTCCAAGAATTAGTTTAGCATCCGGAAAAGTATCCAAAACATTTCTGATTTTTTCTTCAAAGTCTAGAAATAAACTTTTATTCTTTACAACACTGTTTGTTGCATATATATTCCCTAACACAAAATATTGCTGATTGAATTCGACAATCAAAATGACCCATCTTCCAAAAGAATGTGAAAAACTTTTAACAATTTTCCCTCTAAATTTACCTTTCAAAATTGCAACACCTGCAGAATGATTGCTACCATATGACATCCACATATCGTTTCCCCACTGGCTTTTCCAAAACTGGAAGTCTGATTCAGATGCATGCGTCTCTTGGATGAAATAAAAATCACAAAAATATTTTCTACAAAACAAAAAGATTGCTTTTCTTTTAACTAAGTTTCTCATACCTCTTACATTAAGAGAGAAAAAAGCGAGTGAACCCATACTCACAAAACTTCAGAACAAAAGTTTACATCTCCAAACCTCCCTGCATATAGCATTGAAGTTAATCTGGTAACGTTAGCATACTGTAGGCTTGTTAAACACGAGTCAGACAAAAAGTCATTGCCTACTTCACAAATATCTCCTTCCCGTCCACAAACGCCCTGATCCCAACAAAGTAAGCCCTCTTGCCTTCTTTTCGTGCAGCTTCAACACTCGGCCACAGCTGACTCCTGATTTCTTTATCAACTGCTGTTAGATCTTCAGCAAACCTCAACTTCTTTTCCTTCAAAAAACTGCTTGTCTTTGCACTTTTCCACAGTAAATCTCTGATATGCCTGGATCTGAACAGAAGAATCACGGCTCTTGGTTTCTGGATCACATCAAGCCTCCTTCCCACGCGATGAACCACGTCAATCTCAGTAACGAACTTTCCCCTTTCATCTGGAAGCACTGCAGCGCAAATGTCCACGACCTTCTTTTTAATATCTTCTCCTTCACGTTCGTCAAGACCATAAAGCCTCAGGTTCCAGCGCCTTCTATATCTTTCCATTTCGTTCACTTTAGCTTCCAGATCCAGTATTTTCTTGTCGTGAGTACTACTCGATGTTTTCAGACCAGTCAGTTCTGCTTTAATGTCGTTAATCTCACGAGACAAGAATTCGGTGGATTTCTGAAGAGCCTCGATCCCGTCAGAATTCTTTTTAATGATTTTCTCCAGACCGTCAGCTCTTTCATTGATTTTTTCTGTCAACAATCTTACGACGTTATTTTGCAGGTCCAGAAGAGATGGCTCATTCTTTGATTTCTTTGAATCGGGGGTATGCGGAGCCGAATCAAGTTCGGTCAAATCTTTAGAAAGCAAAGTTTCACGTTGCTGTAGGATTTGTGCATAATTATGCACCTCCACAATTTCCTGTTCAGCATCCGTCCACACCTCTTGAGAGTCTTTCTTGGAACTTTGTCTTTCTTTGCGTTTTCCGGCCATGATTTTCAGCGACGTCAATCAGCTTGCACGTTAACAACGGATTAAACTTATTAGTGGTATATATTTTTTGCACCAAATACAGTTCAAATGCGGAGTAAACAAGTTAGCAGAATTTCTATGCGACCAAATTAAACTAGTTACCACAAAAGTATGGAATTTGGAGATGAAACTTTCCCACCTCACGGATTTACAACCTCCACGGTCGCCATCTTGCGCAACCCCCGCTGTTCTGAGATGATGCCGAACGACCGCTGAATATGACGTCAGCATCAAACATACGTTGAGACGGAGACGAAAGATCTTTGATCATGTGCCCAGATATGCTAAAGTCCATATTTAAACGAACTAACGCGAACGGAGATAGCATTTCAATCAGAATAGGACACCTGATAGTCTGAAAAAATAATACCTAATTTGGAAAAAAAAAAAAAAAAAAAAAAAATACCTCTGAGACCACATTTAACACTTTTAATGGCCTTAAATTTGACAATTTGGATTTATCACTTTTTAATACTTTTTAAAACCCCGCGGACACCCTGTGAGAGGGGTGCTACCGGAAAAGAAGCCAAACATGTAACCGATTATGTTATTACAAATAATACAGGAGATGAGCACCATAAACCACATCATCCACTCATAAGGGTCTCTAATGATTAACCTGGAGTGAATCTCTACATTCAGCAGGATCACATGAGTACAGGCGAACATGTAGAACGGCTGGCGAAACTGTTCCTTCACCAGACACAGAACAAACATGCAGAACCCTACGAGGTACAAGGCAGAAGAAATGAAGGGATGGTATTCGCTGAGCATGTGTACATACTCCTCTCTCTGCACCGGAGCGAAGAAATAATCCATGACCGTTTCTCCATAGAAGAAGTAAATCACGCAGAACAGGATGTACCAGCTTAGGGTTCTGAACCACGGTATGTAGTAACAGCGATACACATTGTAACCAATTCTGACAATCTGATGGAAGAACTTGATCTGAACGCACAGCACACACATCATCAGCGCCTTTAGTCCTAGATAAATACTGATGAAGATCAAGGAGATCATTGCCAGAGTCATCCATTGTGAGGAAAGGCCTGAAAGGACTCTGCTGAGAAAATCTGGTGTGTCATTGGTAGGAATGAGAACTTCGGGAACCCTGTCGTCTGGTTTACTCTCATTGTCCGAGGCTCCATCTCTCTCTTCATCCTCCAAGTGGTGATGTTGCTGCTCCAAAGGAAGGGGTTTAGTATAATCCTAGAAGAAAGACAATTCTAATGATGCTTAGATGGAGATTGATATGTAAAATTTCTTGAATTACATTCTATGCGTGTAAACTACAGCATGTCTAACGGTTAAAGGGTTACTTCACCGCTCAGTTGATACAGACCTCTCTCGTCTCAGTGCGTGCACTCTGACGCGCGGTGACATTTTGATAGCCTTTAGCTTAGCCAGAGATCAAGTTAGAAGCGACCAAACACCTCCAAGTTTTCCCTATTTAAATACAGTTCCACAAATAGTTGAACGATCAAGTATGGTGACATAAAATCAAACGTGGTGCTTTTCTAAGCGGATTAAAAAGGAGAACTATAATGTATGGCGGAATAGCACTTCTGAGAGTACTTTGACTTGGCGCAGTAAAAAGTCCCGGCTGAAACATCCTCGCTCACATCTCCCCCTCCCCCCGATTGACAGAAATCAGAGAGTGAGGGGCTAACTACTAACGATAAATTACCACATTTTTTTTTTTTTTTTTTTACCTCGGCTTAAGTCAGGTAATGGACCAGCTTAGGTTCACTATAAAGGGCAATTATTTATAAGGCACATATAAAACATAGACAATGACTATAAACGTACCAATTTATATTGTTTGTGCTAGATTAAATGAATGCACAAAAGCATCATTAGCCAAAAGCATTATTAGTTTCATTGTTATCAACAAAGTTCAAATCTGTGTTTCCCGAAATCATCGTTCGAACGAACATCCATAAACATCATCGCAAACTTGTGTGGTTGCAACGATAGCTCTCGACCTGTGCAGCAGATTTTCTTGTTTGCATGACGTGGACTTAATAAATCCTTATCTTGAGCAAAATAAAGCAAGCTGACATTCAGCATGATCATATATTTTATTTTGAATACATACAAATGTCATTTATGTCTTAGTTTTTCAATGCAACTTTATTTAAGAGCGCATGTGCACATTAAGAACGAGCTTATGAACGAATCTGGAAATAAAGCAAAATAACGGAGAATTAGTCCTCAGATGCCATGTCTATAATTTATAACAAAAAAACCTAGCATGAATTCGATCTCGAGCTAATTCATTAAAAGCAGTTATTACTCCACCACCTGCATGACATCTTTAACACACCCCAGCCCGTTATAGCTTGCATATGTCGTCGATGTTCTTTAACGGATGAGATCCTGTGGAAATCCTGAAAAACTTGACTCCACAACTGGTGGGATTTTCACACTTCACGATGCAAGTAGGAATTTTTTCTTGACGAGAAATTCTCTGGTTAACATACAATTCAATGGGATGGAATGAACTTTCTGACCCTGACATGGGCATTGCGAACTGTGAATTTTCCTGTGACGTCACCCGTGAAGGGGTCTATAAGGTAGTCATTGCTTTCCTTTAGGCCTTACTTAAAATGGTCAAAAGGGCCTCCAACCAAATTTTGCTTAGGGCCCTAAAAGTTCTAGGGCCGGCTCTGCGTGGAGGTGTTTGGTTGCTTCTAACTTGATCTCTGTTTGGTACCATAGAGAATGAACTGGGCTTAGTGGGCTAAGCTAAAGGCTATCAGAATGTCACCATCAGAGCGTCGGAGCGATTAAGTGCACGCACTGAGACAAGAGAGGTATGTATCAACTCATCTTAGTTAAGGGAATAAGAGTTTAATATAAAACGGGGTGAAGTATCCCTTTAAGTAATATGGAAACCTCACCTGAAGGCCATTGTCCAAGCTTGAATGAGATGCCACATTGTTCTCAGTTGGACTATCTGAAGCTTGGGGGACATCAATTTTACAGTCTGACACGGCAGAGACTGGGAGTTGGGGGGCATTAAAGTCAAGATGGTTGACATGAAAGTCACACATGACACTGTTGAGAGCATGGACAACATCGACATTCCATTCGGATGAATCACACACACAGTCTTGGAAGACGTCGTCATCATCAATTTCAGGGTGAGCAGTGATAGGTTCCTCTAAAGTAGGGAGGACTTCAGGGTCAGGGTCACTGATGATATGCTGAGAAGTCTGACCTAAAGAGGGTAATGACATCAACATAACCATATTAATAAATACAGACATTACTGCAACTAACCTTGCTGTAAATTATGATGTTACTTTTTTGAGGAGCATTCATTCATACAGGACACATTCTTGCTTTCCACTTTTGAGTATAAATTAAGGTGAGTATAAATAGATGTCACCTCATTAACTTAAATGAAAACATCATGTAGCCTAATTAATATTCATGCACAAACTGGACTTGTAAATGGCTCATGTTCTGTGTAAATGCATTAATTCATGAAGATATCAATGGAAAGAAGGTGTGTAATGTCCTCTATCAATAATCTCGTTTATTATTAATTCTAATCTGTAGTAAAATTTTAATTCATGCTTTTTAATGTACGCTGTAATGGGCTTTAAAGGTGCACTATGCAACTTTCTGTCCACTGGAGGGCTCCTTTTCAAAACAAAGGCGTAGTTTGATGACGCCAAGTTTGAGTGCAGGATCTTGGGACATGTGGTCTTCACCTCACAGCCGGTGGAAAATAGGACTCGGGCAGAAATCATGTTAATGGTTGCGGTTATTAACGTTACTGTAGTATGAAGCAGAGCAGGACCGAGTGTTGTGGAGATGAGCACGGCCGCTGGAGCAATTAAAGGGGGGGTGAAACACTCAGTTTCAGTCAGTGTCATGTCAATCTTGAGTACTTATAGAGTAGCATTGCATCCTGCATATCTCCGAAAAGTCTTTATTTTTTTTATAATTATATAAGAAAGATGCGCTGTTCCGAGTCTTTCCGAAAAAAGCCGAGCGGGTGGGGGCGTGTCGTGTGAGCGGAGCTAAATAATGACGTGTGCCCGCTGCTGCTTTTGTGTTGAGTCGAGTGCGTCGTAAAGCTGTGTCATCCCTAACAGCGGGAAAAAAACTTTATTCAAAATAAAAATATGGCTTTTAATCAGATACAGCCATACATCTATGATCCGGAATCAGACCCAGAGGCTGCAGTTGAACAGGAGCAGCAGCAAAAACGACTAGAGCAGGACGTCTCTATGTGGTACAAGTTATACACTTACTATATAATATGCTTAGCGGCTTGTGTTATTTACATATTTATACTTGAATTATATCGTCGTATTTTTGTCTTTAAAGGTGTACATGTGGGAAGTGCAGTTGTGCACGTGTGTTTGTGTGTTTACGCGTGGTTTGTGTAGACAATTGTAACGTTAGTAAGCGGACTGGTTTTGCACCGCAGGCTAGTGTTTACATAGATAGACACGGAATAGTAGCGCATTTGAATGAAGAAGCGTGCTTATTTAGTTCAACATATTTCCCCACTCTTTGTGTATTGTTGTTTGGAGTGCTTTTACAATACACAAACATAAAGTTACATATATAGTGGCCAGCTAAACAAATGTACGCACTACACATCGCATGCTCCATTGATCAATTAACTATACGTGATCATGTTTGGGCTACTTGATGAGCATAGACATTTGAAGCACTCTTACTCACCGCCTGCGGTTCTAACGTTAGGACCTTTATCGTTGGGACTGCTCCATCCTTCAGCATTAGGTGATTGGAAAAGCCGGCGTCAAGCTGGGCCTTGTTTATGAAACAGTCGGCACCGAAATGCAGCGAACAGATATAAACATTCGTGCAACTCAGTTGCTGATCCAGAAAAGCAAATTACATCCACTGTTGCCTTAACGCGGGGTTTTGGGGAATCTGTGCAGGACTGTCTTGGTCTGGCAACCAAAAACGCACTTTTTTGGTGACATTATGTGCACATCACCTGTCCAGCATCCTACAAGCCAGCGCTTTAATGGGGGTAGCCTGTTACTTTCGCTCTCTCCCTCTCCCTCTCTCTCTCTCTCTCTCTCACGCGCTTCCGGTAGAATTGTCCGTAAGGCCCATACAAGGAAATTCCGCCCCCATTAACGTCAAAGGGGACGCATGATCTCAAAAAACTTGCCGAAACTTATGACTAACCGGAAGTAGTATTTTTGACAAAGAAATACTCCCATCAAACGTCCACCTTAACTTTTGAAACCTTGTCTATGTTTAGTATGGGATTCCAAGTCTTTAACAGTGTAAAAAGATCAGTATGCATGAAACAGCATTTCACCCCCCCTTTAATATACAAACACACGCGACCACCTGGACTTTTATTATGACGGGAGTATAAGGTAAAGCAGCTCTGTGTATCATATTAGATACATTTAAGTGTGTTTAAAATGATGCTATGACGTTACTCTGTGCGTTCGCTCGGCGCTGCTGTGACATGTTCACACTGCTAAGGGTAAAGCGCTTCTGCAGAATAAAACTGAGGGTAACGCAGATATGACACAATTGACAGGCAACTTCCTTCCAACGCTATACTGAAACATCCCGGGTCCATGGTTAAAATTGCAATTTTCTCACAATTTACAAATAGTTGGAACTGAACAAAATATATAACACTGGCCTAGTGGTTTTTGGATATTTTACTGAAAAAAAAATACTATAGTGCACTTTTAAGTGATTCAGTTAGAAACTGAAATTCAGCTGTGCCTCTAAATTTCTTACTTGTCGTGAAAAAACTTTAAACATGAAAATAAGAGCCCTGCGCAGTGCGTAGACTCCAGTAAACAAATCAAGTTATTCTCATAACATGGACATAACTTACCATCACTACTACCCACGGGTAGTACATCAGTTTGGTCCACTTTTTCATCTCGCCCTAAATTCGTGTTCTTGACTTTCTTCCTTTCTGTCAATAGTAAAGCACTCAGTCCCAGTAAAGTAAGTAGTACCATTTTTAATGAGTTATAGGCTACCATACAGGCTGCAAGATGCGCGAAAAACACTGGAACTGCAGATAATGCAGGCTGAGCAAAGTGAGATTAAGCGCATATTACTGTGACGTCACAGTATAAATTACATTCGAATGCTGCTTGCAGAATGCTGGCCAGTTACAATTTGATTGGTTCTGCGATTTCGGTGGGCGGGGACAGAGCCATTAGAGAGCAAATCAAAGAACCAGGCAGTGGATTTGCAATTATCAATTTTGTGTCAATATGTTGAATTTCGGGGTGAAAAAAACCATATTGAAAACTCCAGTTAAATTTAAAAAATGCAGCAAGGACCAAGCACCGAGATCTTCTGAGCTACCTGCTCCTGTCTGTCAAAGTAGACGGGCTTTGTTCACTGGAGTTGCTGAGGACTGAGGAGCGAATTCCAGCGCGACGCTTGAGTAACCGTCAGAACGTGTCTAAACATTTCATTTCATATTTGGCAGCTGCTTTAGGATTGAACTACAGACAAAAATAATCAGGCAAACGAATAATTTGTCTAATTTTGTCATTTTTAATTTTAAATAGGCATATTTATGCTGTGATTCATGTAATGAAATAATTAGCAACAGTCAATGTGAGAGGACAAGAGACATTAACGAAGCTTAATTAAGCCAGTGAATTAGGCTATTATTATTATAAAAAAAATAAAAAAATAATAAAAAAAAACAAGCTAGCGTTTGTAGCCTTCAGTAGAAATAAACTTGTCTTATAAAGTGATTAATAAAAAAAATTCTAAACATAAATTGTAGCCTATGTTTACTTTCTGGCTGCTTTAGGAGGGATAGACAGGGCGAAAAAAAAGAGAAAAAGAAAGAGTAGGCTATGCTAATGGATATGAGGAGGGAGCAGGAATTGACAAATAATCACTGTCTTGGTTTTAAAGCTATTTCTCATCCTTGTTTGCTTTCAAACATCTTAATGCACCGATCAGAGAAATTAAAATTTTCTCTAAAAACTAGCGCGCGCGTGTGTGTGCTTTATTAATAAATAGGCTAAAGCACTTTGCTGACAATTAGTGATCTTACAAATGTAAATTAGTGCCTTCTTCAAAAGTTTCACGAAATTTAACAAAAACACACTTAATCACGTGAATTTGTGATTTGAACATTGTGGGCAAGTTTTGGTTATGCCAAATAATATACACTTCACACACAGTGTGTGTTTGAACTAAAAAAGGTGGTACACGATTTTAGCAATTTGATAACAATGTAGCCTAATAAATAAACATGCTTTTTGATGCACAAATAGCCAACCGGCAGAAAAGATAATCCAGCACAAATTAGTGCATGAAAAGTCATCCGAAAGAAGCATTGAACCTCATAATTAAATAAAAAATGGAAATGGAACTGAAAAAAAAGAAAGAAAAAAAAGCCTGACATTGAAGTTGAAAAGTTGACAAGAGATTTTCTCAAAAAACTGTGGCCAAATTTATGTTTATTTAATTATAGTGCGTTACACAAGTCTCTGAGATGTTTTTACATTGTTTTAACTCATCAATATGAGTTAAGAAATTTGTTTTTATTAGTTATACAAGATGTAACTCATTTTTTAAAGTCAGTTTAACATAGTTTAAGTTGAAATAACTTAAACATCCAAGTCGATTGCAAAAGTTCAACATTTGCCTTTTTTTTTTTACAGTGCAAGAGAAAATATTAACCTCATATAAAAACTATAATCTATGAGGTCATCATTATTATATATTTAAAAAAATTGTATAAACCTGTAGCGCCTCACAGAATTCAATCCAGAATTCACAAGTTAAAAAAGATTTGGGTCTATGACGGAGGCAATCTTATTTATATTTAGCTAAATAATATTTTGCACAAGTAGCCTATCGGGTTATGTTTATTTGCAGAGGTCGTGTTATGTGATAGAAAATATAATTAACCTATAAAATCAGCGTATGAGATGTGCCCTAACTAGTGAAACAAACTTTTAAGTGTGTGTGTGCGTGTGGTGTTTGTGTGTGACACTGAGTGAGTGAGAGAGATGGCGCTGTGTTCAGTTCACTCGTCTCACAGCCACAGTGTGAGGAAACTTCGCCAGGCAACTTCAATAAGACTTTCTACTCTCTAACAGCACACGGATTAAACCGCCTCACAAGGATGGGACTCCAGACGACGATCCAAATGTGCTTTTCTGGAGTGTTACACTGACACACAAAACAGAAATCTGCGGAGTGAGTGAGTTTGCGGAGCGAACGGGTTTTTCCGCGGGATCAATGGCGCTACATATGTGAGAAAACGCACAAAGAATGCAACTGGCTTTGAAATCACGCTGCCTGTGATTCTGAAGTCATTTTGCGCATGGAACTATGAACGATCCGGAGCTCACGCCGACCTCCAAGGCGCTCCAGCGAATGGCTTCGTCTTTGCCCGGGGATGAAAGCGCTCTGCCCGGCAGCGTGTGCATCCCCGAGCGCAACGGGATTTTTTTCATCCACTGCTTTATCTGTGGGAGTGGAGTGACTCCGGGAAAAGAGTTGAGTTTACAGGTAAAATACCAGCGGGAAAAGGATAGCCCGTTTTTCCCTTTCCTTCAAGGCCAGGACCCGGCTCCAGGCGCGCCGGAGATCGGTCCGGATGGGGACGCTCTGGTGTGCGCCGTGTGCCACTGCTTCCTGCGCGAACAGTGGAACTCATTCGAGCGCAACAGGACGCCCATCGAGAAGCGCATGTACTGGCTCAAGAGACCATACCAATGCGATTTACGGAACATTACCTACGATCTTGAGCGGAGAATGAGCGTTAGTAATTACGACGCCAATGAGTCGGACATGTCCTCGTTCTCCGATAATGATTTGTCCGAGCAGGACTTGGACCTGTCAGTGTGTGTAATGAATAGCAATAATGCCACAGGTTTCCGTGCGTCTAATAAAGCTTCAAGAGAAGGTAGCAGAAAGAGCGCAATGAGTGTTAAGAGCAGTCCTGAGTCAGCGCGATATCCGACCAGAGTTTACACAGCTCAGGACGTACCTAAATCAGATCGGCGTGCGACTAAAATCATCAATCACATATCGCACTCATCGGTGCCCATGGCTGTCCAGCAGTATGACGGTCTATCGGTGCGCACAGCCCTGCAGGACAACGGCATCATTACGTGCAATAAGCAGTGGATACATGCGTCCACCAGTGAGTTAGACGCAACTGACAGCTGCGAGATCGACATCACCAGCGATGATGAGAGAGAGCGCGCAGCATCATCGCACTTTGATGTAGAGAGGGGTCAAGGTGCCAAATGTCACTCCAGTATTTCTGCTGACGAATGCGTCTGCTATATTTGTGGAAGCCAGCTTTCAGCAGGAGGCCGCTTCAGAGTGTTTGTGCAGAAGCAGGAGAGGGCGTCCAGCGAACCGTTCTTCCCTTTTCTGTGGCTTCACACTCCTCCACCTGGTGCTGTGCCGCTCAACCTGGGTGGATACACTCTTGTCTGTACCACTTGCCACTCCTCCCTAATGCAGCAGTGGCGAGGGTTCGAGCTAGCAGATGTGCCCGTTCTCCAGCGACTCTATGTAGTACCCCTCAACACTGGTGCCGGTACCCCTCTTTCTCCACCTGCCATGAATGAATGTGTGGATGGATTACCAAAAATCCACCCTCTCCCCTCCGTGCCACAGAATCACAGGGAGGCCTGCTATCTATGTGGGCAGTATTGCGGTCGAGAGGTCAGGACGGCATACACCCACGCCGGTGCAAGTAAAGGCCGCAGTGCAATGCATTTTCCATTCATAAACCAGCTACCATGCCCTCCAAATGCTCAGAGTGTACGGAACGGACAGGTACACTGCTGTGTCGCATGTCACAGCATATTGGAGAGGGTCTGGGCAGAGTACCGCCACTGTCTAAGTGAGGAGCTCATTACTTCCGTCAGCACGTTCCTTGAGAGATACCACCTGGCCATGGGAAAAGGTGGAGTCTTGGTATCCCCCCCTAGAGGACCTTTGTCGACCCCTTCTCAGGCCGCCATAACAACCACAAGCCACACCTCCATCTGTTACTTGTGTGGGGAGGAGCTCTCTGGAGGAAGCGAGTATCAGCTTCACGTTAACCCTCCGGGGCGTTGTGGAGAGCGAGAGCCCTTTTTTCCTTTTCTAACTGTCCACCCTCCCGCCCCCCGCGCCCGCCCCGCTGATGCCACAGGCCTTGTGTCTGCCTGCGCATTGTGTTACCATGACCTGTTGGGGCAGTGGACCCAACATGAGAGTCAGGGCTCAGGATCAGGCCCGTCCAGCAGCCCCTGGGCACGCCAGTATAACTGCAACACGTTCATCTGCTTCTTCTGCAGGAAAGAGAAGAAGAGACCTCTTGGGCTGAAAGCGGTGTGCGTTGACCGCTTGCCAGTGTTCCTCTATGCCCCAAGGGTCAGCCAGACACTGGTAATTGACAATGGCAAGCAGTTAACAATTGGCTCCTGTGTGGAATGTAAGTCCATGGTTCTGGCTGGACAGAACATGAAGCCGGTCGGTGGAAGCGCACAGCACAAGGTAAGAATGTTGTGGGCCATATTGCTTATTATCTCTATCTTTAGACTCTTACAAACAGCTTTACACAGTTAAAAAAAAATCATTAGAATCACCTCAGATTACTTTTTTGTTTTTTTTCTAGTAACCACTAGATGGTCTTTCAGATTCTTCTGGGGCCTCAGTTAGCACAGTTTATTAGGCAGCTTGGCTGGAGCTGTTTTTGGGCCAGCATGCAAAAGTTCATCTGATGCACTGATGAGTGAGTGTGCCAAGTGTTGAAACTAAAGTTTTATGGCAGACTGCTGTTCTTTCTAGTGAGTGGGGCGGCCATAGAAGGCAGGGGGTAGATCAAGTATGGAGCCTGTCGCATTAAATAAATAAAGATTTTGTAGACAGTCTAGTAGTTGCAAGCTCTGTTTAAAACATTCTTCACAGAGGCCAACTCAAGCTTTTGTTGGTCTCCTGGTGTGAGTACATAGCAATTGTGTGTGTGAGTGTGTGTGATGTTTCAGAGAGACAGAACAGACACTTTTTCAGGGTGTTACAAACGAAACCACCTCAACATATCATTATACAATTTGTGGCAATTTGTGTGAGGGTTTTAGGCTGTAAATGGCTGTATTTACATATTGTCTAGATATCTTAATACCAAGGCAAATGTTTGTTTTGTGTTTTTTAAACAAAAGCATCTCTTTTTTTATTTGTATTTAAAAAAAATATATTTATACTGTGTGAATTTCATATGAGAGTGGTGCCAACAAGTTTTACAGATGGTGGCACCAGCTCTTTATTTGCTAGCACCAGTGGGATGGGGGACCAATAATAAAGGACACAATCTAAAGTCAGCAATAGTATTGCATATTTTGTCCTACTGAAATGCACATTTGGTAGTAAAACACTGATTTTAATTATACTTCAGGTTTACCCTTCTTTTACAGTATCTATACTTTTTACTAGGGCTGTGCGATATTGAAAAAAAAATGCGACATGCAATAGAATAAAACTATTTGTGTTTCACATTCTTTCTGGGAAAAGAAAGCATCACTACAACTTCTCAAAGTGACCAGCAGTGTTCACTTTTCTGTGTGTGTGTGTGTGTGTGTGTGTGTGTGTCACACAGTGCGAGACTGCAATCCCAGCTAAAAGGGAACGTTCTCAGAACATTCTCTGAAAGTTATCAAAAAAGTTCTTGCAGTAACGTTATTAGAACGTTGTGCCAACGTTATTCGCTATTGATTAACGTTCTAAAAACGTTAGCTATAAATCATTAGTCTTACATTGTTAGTGAAACGTTTTAAAAACGTTACTACATTAAAAAGTATTAAGTCATTACAAATTAGCCTTACAGCTTTTTTCTTAAACTTCAGATACATCATTTGTATATCCAGACACTTAAATGCTATTTTCGTTACTATATATATATATATATATATATATATATATATATATATATATATATATTACATTACAATCAGAAGAAAAATCTAGAGAACTAATTATATATTAAATAAAAATGTAATATAAATATAAAAGTCCGTTATAAAAGTGGTTTAAGAAAGAATAAGATGTCAATAAACTAGGGATGGGACGATACACTTAAACTCACGATATGATGCACCTCGATATGACAGGGTTGCGAAACGATATGTCACAATACGATATCAAAAAAGAAAAAAAAGAAGAAAATATTACTGTATAACAACAACTTATTGTTTTTTCATTACATAGTCATTTTTTAGATACTCTTTTACGCTTTGTTTGGTTTCATTATAAATTTCCGGGATTACCTTCTCTGAAAAATGTCCTCAACATGGCATCTTAAACTTGGGCTCCAGCACATTGAACATTTGGATGAATTTTCTGTTCTCTACCATGTTAAATGGAGCCATATAGTCCGCTATGAATTCGCCAATGAGCCTGGTTATCTGTTTTGCACGTGGACTTGACGGAGGTAGAGTTGGTGTCAGTGCTTGTTTCATGGTCAGCTGTCCCTTCGGTAGGCTCGTTTTCTCCGGGGCCGTCTTCACATTTTTATGGTGACGTGGAAGGTGGTGGTTCATGTTTGATGTGTTGGATGTGGTGTACAGAATGACAGCATGGCTGTCTTTTATTTGTGTGCCAAAAATGTGGAAAACTGAAACTGTTTCTTGTCTGACAGGAATGACACAAATCACATATGCATATTTTCAATTCAAAACGGCCTATATTTGGGGAAAAAAGTAGTTTGGATCACTGGATGTTACTGTCGGTCGTTTACAATTTCTGTCGCAGAACAGTTCACGTGTATTAAATGTTTCACTTTCTTCCAACTTCCACTTTCTTAAAACTGACACTTCACGCTGGAGTATGCGCTCTGCTTCTGTGACTGGTAAACTCTGCCTACTTTGATTTGATTGGCCATCTCAATCATTTTGACATTGACCAGTTGTTAGATTGGACTGAAAATGTGACTTTTAAACATTTTTGTCATCCTAACAACAGCACACAGAGTTCTGGAGAATGGCAATTTGGCCATTTCAAATTATTGGAAGGATACGGCCGTCATTAACTGTTTTTCTCTTACTGATCATATAATATTCCATTCATTTTTGTTTTGAAATGAATGTGACTGATAAAAAGGATTGCTTTTATGTGCTGGAGCTTTATTCCAGTCTTTTAAAATAGTTAAATGATGAATGCTCGAGACATGCCTTAAAGGGTTACTTACTTCAGCGATTAGCATTTGGCTTCAGTAGAATGCAGTATGCTTCAGTAGCCATCAGTAGAAACCTTGGAGTATATTCAAATGATCGTGCTAAATTTACTGTGTAAATTCTGTACACAGTAATATCAGAATATCTCTTCTCCTGTCTCTGATTATGTCCAGAATTGGAAATCTTCTTCCGGACACTCATTTTTGGTGGCATTTGGTCAACTCGATGACTAGAGTACTATGAAAAATATACATAACATATATAACCTAAATAAATGTGATTTTAAAACGGTAGTGCATCACGAATCTCTGTGCAAGTATTCCATTATGGGTATGACTGTAAAACTCTATATATGATATTTTTTATGAAAAAGTAATATTATGCTGGAAAAAATAATAAATGGCCATAATAAAAATGTAATTACTGTATATTCCTTTACTCCTCTTGTACAACATACATGACTAGCAGTAATATTTAATATAATTCTAGCACAGTTTAGGGAAATTCATTGTAAATATTAGCAAGGATGGAGATTTGTGGATTGAAAAGTCTTGTAAATTGTGTGTACAATCAATAAGTCAATGATTTCGCCTATATATAGTGCCATTGAGGATGTTGAGTCTGTTTCATCTGGTTTTAAACTGGGCTGGTAAGTAGTCTGTTCTGCATGGTTCAAATGGGTTGCAGCGTTTTGTTCCACCTTTTGAGCATTTGGCGTAACTTAATGTTTCTCATTTGCTACAGGAACAATGAATAGCCTAATCACACAGAGTTGACCAACTTTGTAAAAGTATCAGAAATAAAGATACTGCTAACCAAATTTAGCCACTAAATTGACCATTTAGTCACAGTCTGGACGTCAGCTAGGCTGCTACTATGAAAAATGACCATGTTTTGCTTTCGTTTACCCTGCTCCTTGTTCCTGTAACACTTTCCCATGATAAACGCTGGGGTTTCCTGAAATACGGAAAGCCGTTCTCTGGAAGTTGAATGCAGAGGCTAGTCATGGATAGCAAATTGCTCTGTCTGTGGAAGTCATATGAGGTGAAGTGTGTGTGCAGTGTGCACTAGTCTTTTAGGGATAATGCAAAGCACTAGTTACTGTTGGTTGTTTGTGAAAGACTATAAAGAAAAAGAACAAATAAGTGTTACATTTATTGTGTAATTTTTTTTATTAGGCATGAGTAAACGAAACCATGAATCAAATAAATGTAATTAAACGAACAAGGAAATATGGGTAACGCTTTACAATAAGGATTCATTAGTAAATATTAGTTAACTACTTTAGTTAACATGAACTAAGAACTAACAATACTTTTATTAATCTTAATTTTAATGGTTACTAAATTAAAATCAAAAGTTGTATTTGTTAAAATTAGTTAATACACTGTGATCTAACATGAACAAACAAAGAATGACTGTAGTTTTTTATTAACTAACATAAATAAAGATGAATAAATAGTGTATACTGTATACTGTTCAAATAAAAATACTGTAAAAACTGTACAAATGTATTGCTCATTGTTAGTTCATGTTAGTTAATAAGTTAACTAATGTTAATAAAATGAGAGCTTATTATAAAAAGTGTTACTGAAATATCTAATAAGATAAAATTGTATTTATTGAATTTTAGTGTGCCTTCTGTAGATCACTTCTGTAGATAACAAGTGCCAAGCACACTGAATATGAAGTGCCATGTCCTTGCAATTTTAACACATTTGTTTAAAATCCTTACAAGAACATAAAAATGTCCAGTGTTCTTAATTTAAAGGTTAGTATGATGTTGCTGACAAGTTCAGTAAAATCCTCCTCAAAAAACATTTCTAATGAATCCCACGGAGAACGTTGTAACAATGTGATACACAGCCAAATCCTCAGTGTTAAATAAAAACTACTGGACGCCTGCTGTTAACAAGCAGAATCACTTAGGAACAACAATAACAGAACAAAAGTAAACTGCAAATAAAAGAACACATTAAAACAAAACATTACCATATTCACTTACTACAAACCAGTTTGCCAATTCTTTCATATGTGTACAAAAGTTCTTGAGAATTAACAGAGGTATAGCTAGATCTTTTTGATTATTTATTGAAATTAACTTTCATTTCAATTCACCATTTTGGGGGATTTATCCTTGACTTTGTTCATTTGAATCTTTTTCAGCAATAGTGTTTTTTTAGAGAATGTTTGTGTATTGTTAAAGAAAGAGATTGATGAAATCCTGATAAGGTTAAGAATAAGATGTCTGCTTTTATGACAGTCAGATGACTGATAAAGTGGTTTAAGCCACTGTTTTTTCTTCTTCTTGTAGTCTGTTTTGTCTGAATTTGTGTCATTAATGAACAAAAAAAAATGTTGTGAAAGATCACTGCACCACACTAAAAAATGTGAAAAAATGAAGTGATTTGAAAATGGCGACATCTTTTATGTAAAAATTTAGAAACACTTAAGACATTTACACTCATCATACATGGCCATGAATGATATTTGGACTATGCTGACACCCAGCATGCATTGCAGCATGAAACATGCCAGCATTGTTGAGTTTCATATGCTAATCGTTGATGTCTGTGAAGGTTTAGACTTCCATATTAACTTTCTGCGCAACGTTTTTGTAAGTTACGGAAGTTTAGAAGTCCAAATAACTTCAAAATATCTTCTTTTGTGTTTAGCAGAACAAACAATAGAGGTTTGGAACAACTTGAGGGTGAGTAAATTATAAAAGAATTTTCATTTTTGGGTGAACTATTCTTTCAACACTCGCTAACCCGCCAATTGTGGTAGGATTTCAGCAGTGGCGTGTAACGCAGGCACTCATACTACCCACTTTGGTGGTTTGAATTTTATATAATACAAATTTTTCAATATAGTCTTTTAAAAAGGCATCTGAAATAATAAAGTAAGTGCATTGTAGTGTTGTAGTGACACATATCGATGCTGAAATATCTGGAACACTTCTAATACTCACATGATACCAGCTGTGCTTTCTCACTCTCTCATCTCTTTGACAGCAAGTTGACACACAATCCCGCTTCTCCACACTCACTCGTTTTATATGCTCTGGATAAATATTAATGTTACAGGGCTTGATTTTCGGTGTGATATTGCACATCATTTTAGTCATTCCGCCAGATTTTGTGCTTACACCCAAAGAGTGCACATAAAGCCCAGTATATTGCCTATATAAAACAGTATAATGGGTCCGTGTGTCAGATGTTGAGCTGTGTGTCCACCAAAGGCACTCTGCTGAAAACGCCTCGATGTGGGCGCTTCTGAACGTTTTGAAAGGTTTTTTTTTCAGTTGAGTCTTTACTTGTTATGATACGGAATATCCGCGGAAATGTTATTAGTATCTCATTTCAGATATAGTTTGTTTCTGTATTGATTCTATATAAAAATGCAGATACAATGTAAAGTATTTGCTCTGTTTCTTGTGCTAATTTATTTTGTTCTGTTATTACGCTGCTTGCTGTCATCTGTTGATGTTGTACAAGCAGAATGTGGTGGTTGGTCTGCGTTGTATTTGTCCTGCCCCTCCTCCACTGTGATTGGACGGCTGGGTGAAAAGTGACAGTGATGAGGGCTGCATTTTACTCAAAGTTGAATTTTTTTTAAACTCTTGCCGGCCCGTAAAAAAGGGCGAACGCTCGACGCTTGAGCGTGAAATACTCGCTCAGCGCCTCGTTACGCTCATGGCATTCTAAAAATGCAGAGCTCCCCTTGAATTGGTGTTTTGACGATACTCTGGAATGCCAGTCTTTTGTGAATGCACGGACGATAGTTAGTGGAAGTTTTAAATATGGATATTTGTCTTACACAAACGCATTGCTTCGCTTGAGAAGGCCTTTATGAAGTAATGGCATGCGACCAAGTAGAGCCAGCATAGCTTGCAGCGCCATCTGTTGGTGAAAATAAGCACTACATGATTGCTCAATAACCAGCAGGCTGCTGTATGTTGGTCAGGCTTTTTTGCAATGTATTTGTGGGTTGTTTTGAACAAGCTGTAAAGCTGTATTTTACAGCTCAAACACCAAAAACCGGGACTTTCCCGGAAAACGGGGACGTCTGGGGTCTCATTTATAAAACTTTGCGTAGATTTTATCCTAAAAGTGTACGTACGTACAAAAGCTATACGCACACAAAAATTCTGATTTATAAAACCATGCATACGCCAGAACCTGTGCAAAAATCCCTTTATAAATCACAGCCAGCCGCAGATTGTGCATGCGTGCTTTTCCGCCCTGTCTCCTCCCCGAAATCACCATATATGGAGCTTACAACACCTAGTTTTACTATGCATGATCTCATCTGCATATCATTTGCATGCATATTCCCATCCACGTGACACCATGTTTAACAGTGTCAAAGGTAAAAGACAATGAAAAATATTAGATACGGACAATAAATGCCTTTGTGCCTTACTCATTACATTGCTGAAAATCATTCAATATCCTTTTTATGTTGTAGAATAAATATATCAAAATATCCATAAAACCAAATTGTATAAAATACTTCTCAGGTATTTTTTTAAAATTAAGTTATATTTTAATTTAAAATATTTTGTTAATTTTAAACACTTCAAATAAAAAAAAATTAATGCAGTTTTGCTGATAATGTCCCTGAATGAAATATTCTGCCATTGGCATAATCCTCCAACAGTGCCAGCCGTGCCATCATGAAGCATTACCCGGGTCATCGGAGGATTTATATGTTTCTAACAAATAGACTGATCGTTGACACCTTGACAAAATCACAGAATTATTTTGTAGGTGAAAATTTAAGACAAAAATGTTGAACACATGCTTCTTCATGACGGTTTTGTAATGAACACTGTAATAGTTAGGACCAATGAGCGATTGTGCTTCATGACTGTATTTGCAGACTTTGACATTTTATGATATTTGTACATTAAGGTAAATATTTCGTTTTTACACTGTGTTGTGCAGTTCTCTAAAAAAAAGGGGTATTTCATGCTATTCTGTATAACATGTAGTCGCGCCATCTCCTCCTCTGCTCCCGTTGTGGACAATGTGATTGTAAGGCAGCGCTGATTATTATTATTATATATTTTTTAAAATACATTTTGAATTCCGTTTGGATTTTACTAGATGTATATAGCCTAAATCAGTCGACAAAAATAACACTGTTGGTTTTAATCTTCATGATAATGTTTGCTTAAAAAAAAGTTTGCACATTCTCGCGTCAAGTTTGTTTTTTTATAGATCACAACCTTTGTGTGGGAACTGGCGTTATAAATGAGACCCCTGGTCAACTTACTCTTTATGTAGTTCTTAAAGGAACACTCCACTGTTTTTAGAAATAGGGCTTATTCAACTTCATTTCTACATTTAGAAATGTGGGCAAATGCATTAAGTCAGGGCTCTGCCTGGGACATTCAAGAACAGTCACAGAGTTGTTGTGAAGCCACTCCTTCATTATTTTAGCTGTGTGCTTAGGGTCATTGTCTTGTTGGAAGATGAACCTTCGGCCCAGTCTGAGGTCTTGAGCACTCTGGAGAAGGTTTTCATCCCGGATATCCCTGTACTTGGCCACATTCATTCACAGTCGTCCTGTCCCTTTAGATGCAAAACACCCCCACAGCATGATGCTGCCACCACCATGCTTTACTGTTGGGACTGTATTGGACAGGTAAAATATTTACACATACCATTTAGAATTAAGGACAAAAAGTTCTATCTTGGTCTCATCAGACCAGATAATCTTATTTCTCACCATTTTGGAGTCATTCAGGTGTTTTTTTTTAGCAAACTTTCATATATCTTGCACTGAGGAGAGACTTCCGTCGGGCTACTCTGCCATGAAGCCCCGACTGGTGAAGGGCTGCAGTGACTTTCTATAACTTTCTCCTATCTCCCAACTGCATCTCTGGAGCTCAGCCACAGTGATCTTTGGGTTCTTCTTTAACTCTCTCACCAAGGCTCTTCTCCCCTGATAGCTCAGTTTGCCCAGACAGCCAGCTCTAGGAAGAGTTCTGGTCATTACAAACGTCTTCCATTTAAGGATTATGGAGGCTACTGTGCTCTCAGGAACCTTAAGTGCAGCAGGATTTTTTTTTGTAAGCATGGCCAGATCTGTGCCTAGCCACAATTCTTTCTCTGAGCTCTTCAGGCAGTTCCTTTGACCTCATGATTCTCATTTGCTCTGACATACACTGCAAGCTGTAAGATCTTATATTGACAGGTGTGTGGCTTTCCTAATCAAGTCAAATCAGTATAATCAAACACAGCTGGACTCAAATTAAGGTTTAGAACCATCTCAAGGATGATCAGAAGAAATAGTCAGCACCTGCTTTAAATATATAAGTGTCACAGCAAAGGGTCTGAATACTTAGGACTATGTGATATTTAAGGTTTTCTTTTTTAATAAATCACCCAAGCAAATGGCTGCAATATAACAAATAGTTAACAATTTAAGGGGGTCTGAATACTTTCCATACCCACTGTATAAATATTCACGATGATTTATTCTTCAAAATGAGCTGAATTAAGGACACGAAACAAATGCTGCCTTTCAGAGATCCTTCAACTGGAGAGAGCTTTCGGCGGCGATTGATGAGGTGGTAGCTGAAATATGCATTCTTAAGGCCTGGGTATGTTACATTTTTTGCGTTCCACTTTGTCTCACGCACAGCGCGGACCCTCCTAATGATGAAAATTACGTCACATGGACAGTACATGTACGCAGACAGCAGAAGAAGGGCTTTACGACACAGCCTTCCATTTGAGAAGCACCCACTTAGTTCAGTTCATAAAGCTCTCACCTAGTGAGCTAATGATCTGAATAAGGTGTATCAAGTAAGGGTGACAAAATATGCAGAGAGGTGGGTTGAAAATAACTAGCATAGTACTTGAAGTCTTCTTTTTTTACTTTCACTTGGTCCTAATGTGAATCAACGCATAACTCGGGGCTGTCCCGAATTGTTTATATTTGACATTCTCTAATTACACTATTTTATAAAATGACAGACGCCAATGCAGATGAAATATCAGATAAATCTGCAAGAAACAGCAGCAAAAAAAGAAAGTTTGGTATTTATCTTCCAGGTTAGATCATTGTTCATGTAAATTGTTCATGTTCACAACAAGGTGGAAACACATTAAGTGCATGCAAATTGGGTCAGTAATTGTAAACTTGTTGATACTACTTTTTTCAGGAATGCAAGTGTTTCCTTACTACAGATATTTGAAACAGTGTAATGGTGTGTTAAATGGTGGTGATTTGACTCATTATACTCATCATAATGCCTGGGACACTAGAGGATTTTCAGATCATATTTTCCTCGCTCTCATTGGCTTGATTGAATACGGCAGGTGGTCTGGCGGTAGCTAGATATTTTACTTTGTAACATGTTAAATTTGGATAATTTTCTTACACTAACGCATCGCTTCACTTCTGAAGGCCTTTATTAAGCCCCTGGAGCTGGGCGAATTACTTTTATAATGGAAGGATGCACTTTCTTGGGCTGCCATTTACTGCCATTATAATGCTTGGAAGAGCAAGGACATTTTTTATATAACTCGATTGTATTCGTCTGAAAGAAGAATGTCATGTACACCTAGGATGGCTTTAGGATGAGTAAATCATGGGGTAATTTTCATTTTTGGGTGAACTATCCCTTTAACATTAGCAGGCCTTTAGCATATTGCTGTTTGTCGATTGCTCCATGGTATCCTTCCTTCAATTTTTCTACATTTTTTCCAATGTATTTCCTATTTTGTATAGTATTCAGATGGCAAAGGTCACCTATATTCAGAAGGCGGCCTTGCTAGAAAAAAAAAAAAAACAGATGGAGAACCTGTGGTCATCTAAGCTGTGAGAGATTTTTGAGTTGTGGAAGTGTGGTAGTGATTATGGTTGAGCAGGTGTTAGAGTGCTGGATATAATGTCTGGGTGAACATCTGTGCGCATGAGAGGGAGAGAGAGCACATGTAAAAGTGTACGATGGAGAGAACCATTTCAAAGATAGCAGCTTGTTTACAGTGTCCCAGGCCAATATTTTGAGGGAGACTGGGAGATTGATTCAGTTTACTTCCTTTAGCAAATAATTTATAGAGCATCTTTTAATAATCACACATAATCATATGCTATTAGATTCTTCTGTCAGATGTGGAACAATAATTCACACCAGCAGGCATCTAAACCTAGAAGAGGCCTTTTCCAAGACACACCATCGCTGAGCATCCATCCGATCAGGTTTTTTCTGTGAGTTCAACAACGTTGGCACTAGGTGTAACCAGTTGGCTTTTTGGACGAATCACTGTTGAGCAGTCTGAGAGAGATCACTCTGATTGGGTTGTTCAGCTTAGCAAACCAGTGCATAAGAAGAAAAATGAAAATGATGGATGAAAGCAAGCATATGATGAAGTCACGAGGACACACGCAGCCTGAGCATTCCAGTATACACATATTTTAATAGCGACATGGACATTTGGAATGAAGAAAATTAAGACCAACCGAATAACATTTTCATATTCAAATTGATAAGCAAGAGCTGCTTTGTTTACGGTTTTTATATCTGCAGTACTAGTTTTAGTTTTCCTTTTTGAATAACAAATGTAAACTATTGCCACCTGCTGGTATAGACAGTTATTTCCTAGATTTTACGTCAAATGTTGTCACATCCTCCTATCAGACGTGCAAATACAATTTACATCTGCAGCCATCTAAACTTAGAAGAGTACTTTCAGGTATATACTGATATTCAGCACATCACTATTTTAAAGGAGCACGGTGACTATAAGTCCATACCATTCTTATCTCTGTGTGTGCCATAACTGACGAACTGATGCAAAGTCTGACACACCCACCGCTAGCCTAGCTTAGCAAAAAGACTGGAGGTAAATGGCTCCAGCTAGCACCTACTGCTCAATAAGTGACAAAATAACAGCAACATTTTTTCTATTTATATGTTGTGATGTGTAGTTAAACTATGTACTAAGACCGACAGAAAATTAAGGAAACTAATTCCTGCGTAATAATCAAGGACCTTTGCTTCCCTACCGTGGGTGCGGCTGTGCAATGATATTACGCAGTGCATACTCTCTGTGCAAGCAGCTTGTCACATTGGTTATGTTGACAGAAGTTAGCCTATTTTCAGGCGCTGAAATCTAATATTATCTAATATCATTGCATCGCTGCACCCATGGTACGGCACAAAGTTCCTTGATTACTACGCAGGAATGAGAGTACAGTTCCTAGCCCTAAAGGGGGGGGGGGGGGATTCTGTTTCATGCATACTGAGCTTTTTACACTGTTAAAGATTGGATTCCCATCCTAAACATGGACAAATTTTCAAAAACTAATGTTGGACGTTTGATGGAGTAGTTCTGTGTCAAAAATACTCACAAGTTTCGGAAAGTTTTTTTCGAGTATGGCTCGGCTTGACGTGAACAGAGCGGAAGGTCCTTGTATGGGCCGTACGGGCTCTTCTCCCGGTAGGGTGCGCGCGCGTGACTAGAGCGAGAGAGGAAATGCACGCCCATAAACACTCCGCGCCGCACTCCACTTTATTCCTATGGGTGACATCAAGCGACTTCAACGCTTCAGCACAGCATTCCGGGAAGGCAGCGCTGCATTTGAACCGATTTGAACGCAAAAATGACGGGAAGCTTCACAACATCGCTTCAGTCGCGTCACAAAGTGGATTTCCACAGTCACTGCTGTCAGGACTTCACCAAATCATACCAAAGAAGTGTGTTTTTGACGGAGCGGTCCAAGCGATAAAGGTTCGGTCCTGCTTTGGAAGCAGCCGGTGAGTAAAACTGCTTCAAATGTCTATGCTGTTGGCTATCATCGCGTGAGTAAACATCAGTAAACGACACGATCGCATGCTTCGTCATTCAAATGCACTAACGGACTCCATTGTTCTATGTATAACGTTACACTAGTCTGACGTGCAAAACCGTTTAGCTTGCTACTCCTAAGGTTTAGTCGCATACAATAGTCCATAAACCGATTCATGTCCTCATAAACTGCGAGTGAAGACACACAAATGTTGACAGGCCACTTAATACAGTACATACCACAGAGATGGACGTCCTGCTGTTGTTGCTTCTCCTGTTCAATTTATTTCAGCCTCCGGATCTGATTCTGGATCATATATGTATTAGTTGAATCCGATCAATAGCCATGGTTTATTTAGGGTAGTGTTTTCTTCTCCACGCTGGAGGACGTCACCGTTTTGTGCGCGCTCATCATTCTTTAGCTCCGCCCACACGATACGCCTCCAGGCGCTCGTTTTTTTTCGGAAAGACTTGGTACAGCCCATATTTCTTTTATAAATATAACAAAACTTAAGACTTTTCGGAGATATGAAGGATGCAATACTACTCTATAGGTACTCAAGATTGACATGAGATTGACTGAAACTGAGTGTTTCACCCCCCCCTTTAACGTAGTAGTACAATTAGTAGTATTGTTATCTTATCAGTATTATTGCTAGTTTTAAAATTATACATTTCTATTCTATCAAAAAAAATGCCTGATTGACTGAAGGTAAAATCGTTGTTGTTTTACTTTCATAGCGTATCTCTTATGCATGTATCATAATTTAAAAGGCTGTGCCATTCAACAAAGATCAGCTGAGTTTTATATGTATACAGCCATCTGTTGTCAAGGTGCAGGGTTGCCAGGTCTGTGCAACAAAAGTTGCCCAAAAATAGCCCAATGCGATTTTCTCCATCGGACGGCTAAATTCTACACTGAATTTGTACATCTAGGGGGTGTTGGAGCGCCAAAATCGTACTTACAGGGGTGGAAATCAACCCCTTTTAATTTTTTTAAGTAGCCCAATTCTGTCTGAAAACCAGGGACTTGGCAATATTGGTGTAGAAGCTTTAAGGAGGTGGGTTTCTTACTAGTGTGAAATTTTCTTTTTAAACCACACGTTTTTCTTCCTCTGGGTCCTGTCTGTGAGTCTGTGAGATGAGATAAAAAGTTGAATTGCTGTTTGTCTCTGCTCTGGGTGTGTCTAAAATAGCTCTGGTGTAATGGGAGCTGTATCAAGACCTGCTGCTAGAGTGACAAACTTTGTCTATGTTTAGATCTGAGCTCTTGGCTAATATTATCAGAAACACCATCATACCAACATAAGACAGCATCACTGGGTTCTAGCAGAAATAGCTTTAGTCTCTTATGCAGCAGGGCTAACATTTTTTATCCATAAGACAACCGTATATCCTGCACAATTTTAATATTTAATACAAAACATAAAGCTACACATCTCCAGTTCTGAGAAAAGTTTGCTTACCCCATAGACTTTTTATTGTAAGTACTGTAGTGCTTCTGCTGAGTAACAGAGTAGCGGCTCTATTAGTGCTGCAACGACGCGTCGACGTCATCGATGACGTCGACTACAGAAATACGTCGACGTTCGTGAAATGCGTCGACGCGTCGTGTCAGACGTTCATCTCGCGTAATGTTGGTTTCTGCTCCTGGTTCCATCACAAAAACCTAGACCGCGAATATCAAAAGTATGGGAATACTTTAAACAGAGGCCAAACAGTGTTTCTCACACATAGACTAATTTGTGGCGGACTGCCACATAATCAATAACGGCCGCCACATTCGTCATTCATTCATTTTTACGCTATTTAAAAGACGCACGCATATTCGTTTAGCTGCATTTCCTTAACTTCTCTCTCCGCCCTTTTGCGCGTCTCTTATTCACTCACACACACACACACGCGTTGCATTCGACCGTAAAACAAGTTTTATTGCATTTTGGCGCATTTAGTATGACATAGCTTTTAAAACCAGAGCAGTTGAATAACAGAGTTGCGACACGCCTTCATCACGCGGCCACGGCGCTCATATAATTCTAAACAAACCAGCGCGGTGTCTATCAATACAGACCAGTGTTTCCCAACCGGGATCCCGAGCAAAAGTTGCGGGGACGCACTTACACTTCGGTTCATCTCGCATCTGATGACGCATCTTTAATATGGGTTGTAACTTGGAAATAATGCTGTATGTATGTTTCTGTCGATGGATACACGCGCTGACTCCTCAGGTATACACTACAACAACAGCGATAATAAAAGAAAAACGTGGGCAAAACGGTCTCTCTTTGTAAACTTTATAAAACGCATGCGAGTGCTGCCGTACGTCCGAATATGAGCAGTCATTTTCACAGTCATCACCCCCGTGTAGCAAGGAGACTCGAATGAGAAGATCTGTCTCTGCACTCGTCCCAAAGCGCGCAAATAATGAGTTATCTTTCAAATCCTGTGATTAAACGGACAAACTCACAAAAAGTATGTCAAACTGTCATAGCCTACTCTATGCCTTCAGTGAACTTTATACAGAAAATACGACGACTATCCGTGGGTCTTAAAGGGGCAGTAGCATTCACTGCTGTCTGTTTAATGTCAAACAAAAGATAAAGACATCACTCACTGCTCCTGACTGAATAGCTTTTGTAAGTTTAAGAAGGATTATTTTTTTGATTTTAAACAGTTAAATGTGTGGTTATTTTACTTTTGATTACTTCATTCCATTTCTCTACCTAAAAACTAATGTTAGACCTACCTGAAAATCCTGAAAAGCATTGTTTATTTTGTTCTCATCTTTGCTCAATAGTATTTATTTGTGCTGCTGCTTCTATATAAGTTATCTGTTCTTATTTTCTTTATTTTCATTTGACAGTAGTCCTTTTTCCCCTGAACATAGCAAATACCAAACTGTACTGAAACGTGAACCATAAACCATGATACAAAGCAAACTGTGAGCAGTCTGTACTGTTACACCTCTAGCGTAACTTATGCGAGGGGGTGCCACAGAATTTTGAAAAATTTCAAAGGGTAAAAAAATAAATCGTTAGATTAGTCGACTAATCGAAAAAATAATCGTTAGATTAGTCGACAGAAAAAATAATCGTTAGTTGCAGCTCTAGGCTCTATACAATGAATGACTTGAAATTCAATCACAAAATTCTTATGTGGTGCAAGCTAATTGGTTCTTGATATGTAATGGCAGCAACCTATCATGCTATATCAGTGGGGGGCCATGCATTTCACACCTAGGCCTTCAGTTGTAACCTACTTGAATTAAATAGCTCTTAATAAAATCGTCATGACGCCACGGGTATAGAAGCCATCAATATTATACAGAAACGCAGTATAAGGGCGTTGCGTCTCTCATGAAGCGAGAATGAATTCCATTATTAAAGCCGGAAACCCAATGAACATAATTCAGCAAGTCTCTTTTCACCGCAGCCACAGATTTTTGTAGTAGGCTTCCTTTTGAGTTCTCCAACTACGGAAACCATGGCAATTACGGTTTTCCCAGGCATTTAAAATGAAAGCAAATTGTGTGGGGTTTTTTTTTTGCATGCAAATTCTACAGGAAAGAAAACACAATAGCATAAATGGTTCTTGAAAATTCAAAAGTATGACAAATTTATTTCATGTGAGGTTCAAAAATAATAACCAACAAAGTGTTTTTCATTAAAATGTATTAAACCCACAAAACAATTTTAACATTATGAAAATGCTGAAAATAATATAATTATAATTAAAATAATAATACAAAAATTATAACTTTACAATAAATAAATAAATCACGTTTATCATGGAACTGTAGGTTAAAAAAAATTAAATAAAATGCATTATAGCCTACTCACTAAAATAGGCTAAGTTACTGATTATTTGTACACAAAACATGCCAGTGTGTGCAGCTGACCCATATGTTTCTGCTGAAGTAAATCAAGGAGATCCGCGGGACTTCAAAATCAGTTATGGCATACATTACAGTCAGTTCTGTTTTTAGTCGGGACTGATCGAATAGTCATCCGTGACTGTGCGTTAAGCTGGAGAGGCTGTATGCGGGAATTTTGAAAATGTGCTTTGTATGTCTGTGATTAAATTAATTTCTACTCCTCTATCAGCTATTGTGGTTTAAAAAACAAACAAAAACAAAACGCTTTTAAATCTACAGATGTTTTATCTTGTGTGATTTGCTAGTTATTCTGACTAGGCTACTAGTTGGTCTCTGACCATCCAATCAAAGAACGTGAAAATGGCGACAATACGCCTGCTAAATGGCCCCAGTATCGCCAACTCGATATCTGATTGGCTCTTTAAATCTGAGTGATTATCTGATTGGTTAAACTCATTGTTTCATTGCCATTTATTTTAAGCTCGAGGCGCCCGCAATATTGATTCTGAACATAGACATCATGGCTGTGTCCGAAACCTGGAAAATGCTGCCTTCAGAGGACATTTGAAGGCAGGAAGGGATCAAGCTGCGTCCGAATCTAATGTTTCCTTCACTTCCTGTCTCATGAGATACCTTCATCTGATCGAGTTTTGGAAGGCAGCGTACATATTTCCTTCGCTGCCTTTGATATCCCACAATCCTGTGCTTTATATTCAGTGACAGTTGAGGAGGTCTATATTATACGAGGAGGAATATAGTGTGGCCCCTTTAAGAGATCCGCATTCCCTATTGAACTGCCGGTATTTTAAGTGTGCGTGCCGAACTGGGCCGTGATTCACGTGGGCAGTGTGAAGAACACGGACGACTCGGGAGCGCGCTTGTTCAGGAAAGTAACCTGTGCATTAGTTTTAGCCGATTGTAAAGTATTTAGCTCAATAAAACACGTGTTCTGTAAGGGGTTATGGTGTTAATGATTTACCTCAGACATGAGCGAGAGTGAGCTGCAGTGCATCGCGCTTAGACTGCAGAGAATGTGCTCAGTGAAAAAACACACTTTTCTTTCTGGAGTCTTATAAAAGTTAAACAGAAAATATGGTAGCTTATGTAGGCAATAACTGCATTTTTGGTTTAGAATATTAATGCTAATGTCAACCCTTTTCTTTCCCTTTTAATGTTTGCTGTTGCATCGCGTCTGACTGCTCTCACTTTTTCCAACTATGCCTCAGATCAAACAGAATCTTGTTATTAAATTTTGTTATGTCTGCCCCATACACACACACACACACACACACACACACACACACACACACACACAATACACTAAATTATTTATATACTACGCAAATCATGCAGCAGTGCCATCTATCTTTATTTCGCGATCCATTTTTTTCGACCTCGATGCGTTTCGTCATGTTTTGTATCGCGAAATTTTGTCAAACGATATTTCGTCCCATCCCTAGTGAAATCAGTATGTACATTCACGATTTGAGGGAAATATACATTTAATCGCCACTGACAGGCGTCGAATGCCGCCGTCGGTGTATATGGGTTCAAATTTTAAAGGAGCGACGCATCCGTTGCGAAGCTCAGTGCCCTTAAAGGGGCGATCGCTTTCATAACACACGCGAAGATTCGACCATGAGATCAGTGGTCGAATCAGGTCCTGCATATCGATGCATCGAATCTTTGACTATTAGGGGTCACCCCTATTGAAACTGTATAATGATTTGTGACCTACTCACTCACTCACTCACTCACTCACTCACTCACTCACTCACTCACTCACTCACTCACTCACTCACTCACTCACTCACTCACTCACTCACTCACTTCAGATTGGATTGTGTTGGTAATTGGCACTTAACTTTTCCAAATGCTAAAAGTAAGTTTCCTGCATCTAACAAGTGCTTTCGAACTTCTTTCTGATCTAAATACTAAGTTATGTGGAAAACACGAGTTGAGGGAGGGAGATAGCCTAGCTAAGGTTAGCTAGCTACGATTTCAGTACTATCAAAGATCCTTGCTCCTTCTCCATTCTCTGGATTTAGGGACAAAATACAACCAATAGTATGAAGATATTAATGTTAAATCTTACTTGTGAAAAGTAATCCCCCAAGCCATACTTGCGATGGTCCGCCGATTATAACAGGAAAACATGCTGCACAGTGCTCTGGCATCTTAACTGCTGCTATGCAACGAAACTAGGAGTATGACCAGTTCAAAATTGCCCCTGCAAATCTCATCGCCCAGCAGCCAATAGGGCGTCTATCTATATGATGTCTATGATTCTGAAGGCCTCAAGGCAGATTTCTTTGACCCTGGCAACACATGATGCCGGAAATATGATTGGATAAAAGCTCTAATATAAACAAACACTCCTGCAAGCAGTGTGAGTGAGCGTGTTTCATTTCTGTGTGTGTGAGCGTAATATTTTCAGGAGAATTATTATAGAAAAAGGAGAACTATAATGTATGGCGGAATAGCACTTCTGAGAGTACTTTGACTCGGCGCAGTAAAAAGTCACGCCTGAAGAATCCTCCATACATTATAGTTCTCCTTTTTAATCCGCTTAGAAAAGCGCCACGTTTTATTTTATGTCACCATACTTGATCGCTCAACTATTTGTGTGACTGTATTTAAATAGGGAAACGTGGAGGTGTTTGGTCGCTTCTAACTTGATCTCTGTTTGGTACCATAGTGAATGAACTGGGCTTAGTGGGCTAAGCTAAATGCTATCATAATGTCACCGCGCGTCAGAGCAATTAATTTCAAACACTGAGACGAGAGAGGTCTGTATCAACTAGTGGTGGAAATTTTGATTCTTTTAAGAGAGTCATTCATTTTCAGTTCGTTCAGCAAAATGATTCGTTCAGATTCGTTCATTGATTCGTTCAGTAACATTTTTTTAAAAATATTACATAAATATGACCGCTGATGATGAAAAAGAGTGTTTTATGTGTAATGTCTTAAGTCAACGAACGTATTTACTTACAAAAAAACTGATTTGGCTTTATTAAAATGTACATAATCTACTCATTAAATAAAATAAGTCTAAATAAGTGGTTCAGATGACCAAAGCATGTTTTCTTGCATGATTAACATTTAATTGTTTGGTCAGACATTTAGACATTCATATACCGGTATCTGAGATTATGGTAAACATGGGGTTATAAACATGAGGTTTGTCTATAACTGTGCTTTGCATCCGCTTTCTGCTGATTGCTGAACGAGACTGACACGCATGCTAAATGACTGAGGTAGCCTAGTTCGTTCATGAACGAGATCTCTCTCTCTCTATCGTTCAGAGCTGGTTCATTTCGTTCACGAGAAGTACCAGTTCGTTCACGAACGAGATATCTCTCTTGTTCAGACTCAAAACAGCGATTCGGTCAGTGAAGTTCGTTCAGTAGAATGCTATTTACTGACGTGACACGAGATCTTTTAAACCATAGGCCACTGTCACATTTTTTATTTGTTTTACAGTTTTTAGAGAAGTGCATGACATGACTCAAACATAATGAAGAAAACGGTTCAAACATAAAATAAAATACAAACACACTTTACTTTACTCTGTAGTAATCATTTAACCATCAACCTGCATTATTACACTGTTTTCATTACAGTGGTAAAGTGTACATTTCTTCCTTTGCTGCAAATATGCCACCTACACAAGCCGTTCGCTCTCAGTATCCTTCAACAACTGGGTCATTTCGTTCACGAACGAACGACATGTAGCCTACCAATTCGTTCACGAACGACATTTCTCGTTCAGTCAGACTCAAAGCCTCTCGGTCAGTAAAGGGCGTATTCATTCACTGAATTAAACAAATCACATGCTCTGTCACATCTCATACTCAAACGCTATTGGCTTGAGGTTTTGTCATTCTTTGACAGTATGAAACAGTCGACAGAGCTGCACATGCGCTCGCTGCTAATAGCGCCACGCTGCGGTGGAGGGAGGAATTTCAGTGAACGAGAAACATAAGTCAATAGACTACGTCATCAAAAACGATTCGTTCACCTAAAAGATTTGTTCAAAAAGAATGATTCGTTCACGAACGTAACATCACTAGTATCAACTCGTTTAATTTTAAAATGTTTAATATGAAAAAGCGGTGAAGTATCCCTTTAAAAGACAATATCTCCGTTTGCATTGAACTTTCAGCGCTGTAACTTTGCAGATACTGTTTGTGCTCAAGCAGCAACATTACACACTAACTAAACTTAAAAAAGTGAAATTGCATGCAACCACCCCTTTAATAGTAATGTGAATGTGCCTGACAGTCAAAGGTGGATTTTAGTTGTGTTTTAAGTATCCTGTGTTTACATATACTGCTTGGATAAAATAATTAACACATTTTTTTGTAATGAGTTCACACTAGGGTTACTATGTCTGTATCACTAAAGCCCCTTTCACACTGCGATTCCGGCAAATACACGGATAATGCGACCCGGCATTTGTTCCCGGGCCGCTAGATTTGGTCCATTCACACTGCCAGCGAAATACCGTAATATGTGCGCTTTCACACGCAACCCGTAACGGTCCCGGATAGAGTTGACACGTGACATCCTGATGTGACGTATAATGGCGAGCGATCTCAGCTTCAGCGCGGATAGTAAGGAGCTCCGTGGTCTCGATTTGTGTCCAGTTTGCACACATTCCTGCTTGTTTAATTTTAGTTTCTTTTGTATACGAACACTCTCTGCGTTTAAAACACTGACTAGCTCTTCTGGCACTGCAGGGTTGTATTATTGAAAAAACAAGCTCTAGGAGTCGCACGATAACTACGTACACGTTGCGGCATTAGTTTTGGCTTTTGTTCACACAGCGCTCGTCCCGGATCGAAACCCCGCAATGTTACTAGGTCCCCGACCCGGGTTCAATTCGGTAATCAATTCCGGGATGTGGTTGCTTTCACACAGAAGGCGACCCGGGAATGTTCCGGGAATATTGCTGGTCCGACGTGCCGTGTGAAAGGGGCTTAAGTATGAAGGCATTTGTAAGTGTCAACAGATGAAGGGTCATATGAGGTCAAGGATCACACAGGTGGAGGTCACTTTAAGCCTCTTTAAGGAAGCCCCTTTTGAATAGAAACAATATTTCTTCAGAAGCTGCAGATTAATCTATGCACTCTAAAAAATAATTCAGTGGCTTAGTAAATATCACAGTAATAATTAACTTTATTAACTTAATAAAATCTCTCAATATCATTTACTTGATGGTTTTAGTTAAACATACCAAAATAATTGACTAAAAATCCAACAGTTAATTTTGTCTAAAATGTATAGTTATATTTAAGTTTTTTTCACTAAAATAATTTAGTATTCAAATAACCAATTATTTATTTTAAATATACTTAATACATTTGCGAAATTTATTTCAAAATATTTGAGAATGGAGAATTAAACCGATCTGTTTCAAGAACCACAAATATTACTTAATTAAAATCAAGATTATTAATATTTAACACACACTGAAGAAATTGAGTAAGTTTCCTCGATTAAAACAATGCACCCCTCCCCCACCCTCTGACGCGACGACAGCTCGACGGTTGAGTGAGTGCGGATATTTGAATTCTCCTCAGTCACCAGAGCAGTTTCTTCTTCTCAGCGTCGCAGAATTGGGGCATTTCCTCAGTGAAATTCAGGTTTGTATGTTTTGTTTTATCTATATAGTCATTACTGTGCTAAAAGGCATTTTATTTAATTCAAAACAACATACAGGGACAGTGTGAGTCACCTTAAGTTAACGTGTGGCGTTGGTCTTTGAAACGCCTGCTGTGTTGCTCAAAACACAGAACTTTATTCGTAAAGATAATGAATATAATGAATTTGGATGATAAAATCTTATTAAAACTGGGGACTGTTTGTTTATTGTCAGGTTATGGAGTCTGGCGCCTCGCAGCATCTTTCAGCTACGAATGAAATGCAGGACAGCGGCCTCAAGTTCAAAGTCCACCCGCAGACCGCTAACGTTAGTCCATCTCAGGCTCGAGAAACAGAGCTGATACGGTGGAAATGGGATAACAGACCAGTTGATTACACTTGAATTACTTTTAAATGTTTAATTTTTACTTCTAAAATGTTTGTTACATGAGTTCAAATGTTGTAAAATAACGTATGTCAAAACAGTAATATATGCTGTAACGTTATTGCTGTACTCGTCGACAAAAGGCCATGTCATGTAACTTATAAGTGTGTTTGTGTGGACTGTGGAGTATTTTACAAAGGTTTAGAGGAAATTAAAGTTATACTATACAAGTTAGTAATACTCATAAATAAAAACAGTTCATATTAGTCATAATTATTGGTTTTTAAAATGCTTTTTACCCAATTTTTTCTACTCAATTGAATTTGTTAATGTAACAAATGCAGGTACTCAGATCTACTTAATTTTTTTACTTACATTTACTCAGTTCATATGGTGTCTTTAATTGATTTCACTGCTTTAAAATTTTACTCAATTTTTTTAGTGTAAAAATGTTTCACCAAAAAAATTTAGTAAATCATAGTATTAGTTTTTAGAGTGTGTGTGACGGTATGCCCTTGACCATCCAAAACCTCTTGAATACATGTTCCAAGAAATGTTTATTTGATATAATCTGCTTGAAATTCAGCAAGCCCATGTTCGCATATGAGGTAAACCAGAGCATTAATTCCTCTCTTAAGTTAATTCATATAACAGGAAGACTGTGCACAAATACACACACATACACACACACACACACACACACACACACACACACACACACACACACACACACACACACACACACACACACACACACACACACACACAGTGCCACTAGTGTGTTTCAGTAGCAGTGGAAATTACTGTAACTAACTGCCCTTGTGTCATTTTTCCAGGCCTGTACAGTACACTTGAAGGCAAAATCAGCGAGTGTGTCTTTGCACTGCATGTTGTTTGACTCTGTCCAGCTGCTTATTAGTCTTATAAAACTTGAATATTGCAGTTTTAATACAGAATGCATCACTAATGCATTATAATGTTTCAGAAAAGTTTAAGAAGCACTTGGCCATGACAGGCAGCACATCTATGTATTGCAGTAAAGTTAGATGCATCTCTGATCAACATAAATGATAAGCACAGACCTCCCTGCCGCTGCTGTGATTTCATACAGTGGAACAGGTTTTGGCAATCTTTTGCCATTATATCAATCCTGTCTTTTAAAGACTTATTCCACAGCTTGCTGTTTATAGAGTCTCTCCAATATTTAAAGCTGCAGTCCGTAACTTTTTTTGGTTAAAAATGATCTAAAATCCTTTTTTGTGCAAGTACATAACCAAGCAGTGTTTAAAACCATCGCCTTACCGGTTCACAATGGTAAACTTGTAATAATGTGCTATAATTTGAGTGGTACTGGTAGCTTTCCAAGGGAAATTTGAGAATGGCGTCGTTCGTCTTTGCGTCATTACATCACATCTGTGTGTATACATAAAGAAGTAGTCCTGGGTAGGCTATATCACATGTGAGGATGATGCAGGTGGCGGATCATGTATAGCCTTTCTCACAGCAGCTGGAGGAATTAAATGTAATATTTTTTTGGCAGATTATAATCCAGAAAGGTCCAAATGACAATCATCAATGACAGCTGGATATTCAACCATAGTCAAAAGAAAAGAATTACACTGTACACTTCTACAAGTTAGACTAAAATACACTAAATAAACATAGTAACGCCATGACGATTTTGTTGACACCAAACTATAACATTAATATAAATTTTCACTGTTTGAGGTGGTATGAGCTAAACTATCATTATTTAATCACCAATGGTAGCATGATTCATTGTAATGCCATTTTTAACTCAGTTGGTCTGATAAAAAGTTACTTTCTACTAGCCTAGAATTCTAGACGCACCCTAGAGGCAGCAAATCTAATCTGGTCAGGCCAATCACATCGTGTATAGAGTCGTTGGGTGGAGCTTAACATAATCAAGGCAGAGTTGCGTTTGCATGCTTCTAGTGAAACACTGAAGCTGGCGAACGGCGGTCTTTCGAATCGGCTTTGGCTGCCACTCTGAAAGACTTGGAGTTAAGCTTTTCTCTGAGAAAAGAACAAAGAATGGCATTGAAGTCATTCTTAAAAAGGGAAGATGTGTTCGGAGTTTTGCCGACCAGATACGGCAAAAGTTTAATCTGTCAACTAGCTCCGCTTCACATTGGTTGTAGCGCTATCCTAATGTGTGCAGAGGGAGTTTGAAAGACAACCGTTTATCCCGCCCCTCGGATTGAGCTGTCAATGGTGAGTTCCCAGACCAAACATCTTGATGTGGGTCTGGCTTGTCAGGCTAACTTTCTACTACTGTACTCCAAGACGTAGAATCTGGGATTCTGAAGTACAGTATCCACACCAGTGTGGTGATTAACAGCCAGGGTTGCCAGGTTTTCACAACAAAATCCGCCCAATTGCTACTCAAAAGCTGCCCAAAACTAATCCTATGGCGTTTTTTTTAGTGGGGTTCCCCTGCTAAAATTCCCTGGGATAAATATCACATAATTGGGGTCGCTTTAAACCGTGTACATGAAAAACAGCCCGCGGCAACAGTGTTAAAGTAGCCCAATTCTGCAGGAACACCACAGACTTGGCAACACTGCTGACAGCCACACATACTCCTCAAAACATTAGATTAATCCGCATTGAGGATTTCCGCCATTCACATGTTTTATGAATCTAAATTTGCTTACGATGTTTCAAGGACATTCATGAACGCTTTGAACAGGCATGATGAGATGTTTCCTTAAAATATTCAGAAAACATTCTCACTTTTGCCATGTTTGAGACAATTTATAAAAATAGAATTATCTCTATATTCTAAGTGGTTTGGACAGATTTTTTTTTTTTTTTTCAAAGGTAACGTAAGTGTCCCTTCATGTGCATTAACAACCTGTCCAGTCATAAATCATTTTCCTCTTTCAGAACACATTCACACACACTGTTTTGGGCAATTCAATGTAACTATACAATTAATATTACCATTTTATTATGATTATTATATACATACTATATATACTATATATATTTAACAAAATAAGAAATATTCTGTAATGCTATTGTACGGTAAAAATAAATAAACAAATACAAATATTTTATTTTACTAGAAAATTACAATAGTAATATTTTTAATGTCTTAATTTACAAACAGTATGCCATCAAGCTTTTATTTTGACAGGTTGCTGGCAAATACATAAATGCACCATCCGGTTTTAGAGGGCACTGCTTGATCCACAATAAATGAAGCAAGCAAGCCTTTCTGAGGCTCTGAAACACATGAAATGCACGCGTAAATGAAGAGCTTCACTCTAAGAAATAGTACCACATATTGCTTCCCTTTTCTTTAAAACTGAACTAAGCCATATCGCACTAACGCTTTTATTTCAATGTAATGTACAGCATAGTTTTTTGCGACCATTCATTTGGGCAGGTCAAGTTGCTGAACACTTAATAGGTGTTGAGTTGTAAATGTGGGTTTTCATATGAACCATAAACATTCTGAATGAGTCTTTTGTGTGTGTGTGTGTGTGTGTGTGTGTGTGTGTGTGTGTGTGTGTGTGTGTGTGTGTGTGTGTGTGTGTGTGTGTGTGTGTAGTTTAAATAAATGGTCTGGGTGTTTAAAATGACATGTTCTGTGTCACTCTGCCATTCTTTCCTGATCTAGAAGCTTGACTGGTTCCGCTTGGCCTCTAAACAGAACCTGTCCTGCCTGACCACGCTTTAAGACTTTTTGTCTCAGCTCCAGTAATTGTGTGAAACCCCCACTGAACATGCCAGTGGCAGCACGCCCGGAAAATCTCTGTATTCTATGTCCCATTCTTGCTGAATGAAAGATGTACCCTGTGAAAAACACAGTTTATTTTTATTGCCCGGCAAATAGAGAAATCAGTTGTCTCGTTTAAGTAACAACTTTAGAGACAGAGAGAGAAAAAAAAGTATAGAGCTGTAAAATATAGCATAGCTTGTATAATTTGCTCAAATAATTTGTCTTCTGAAACTCTAAAGTAGATTACTGGGGTCTTTTTTTAGAAACACCTTCAAAGCAGGAGATTCAAACACAAGTATTAAACTGCTCTCCATTTCTGTCTTGGAGAAACAATTAAGTTACAACAGATATCTCATTTGTGATTTTTTTTCTTGTGTGTTGGCGAGTCTCACAGGGATAGGCTAGTGATGGAAGTCTGTTTATTTTTATTCTTCCTCTCTCTGAAATGAGAGGGTTTTTCCATCTTTACTGCTCCTCTGGTTCTGTTTGTGTGATGGCTCATTCCAGTCTCTCTCCTTCACTGAATCAGTCATTCAGTTCTGTTCATTCAGCACACAGTGTAACAACTGGCTCAACGTTTTGCCCCTGTGTGCAGGACAATACAGCCTCCCTCTATACCAGGGATTCCCAATCTCGGACCTGCAGAGTTTAGCTGTTACAGGGCCTATAAAGACATTGATTAGCTGTTTCAGGTGTGGTTGATTGGGGTTGGAGCTAAACTCTGCAGGACAGTGGCCCTCCAGGGCCAAGACTGGGGATCCCTGCTCTATACAATTGAACTATCAATAAATAGTACAATTATCTGACACGTTATAATCTCTGTTAAGAGCACATGATGGCGCATTTTTCTAAGCCAAATATAATCTCCTAGTAATTTTACCAGGTCACTTTCATGTGTTTACTGCTCTAAAGAGTGTTGATTGGAGTTCGTCCCAGGCTTGCCGGCTGTTGATTTATTACCGCCTTAATCCTTCAATAATGTTCGTTAACTTTGCATTTGGGTCTTCAGTGTACCACCAAACAGGTATTTATGTAATAATGTGTACATTTTTCTCCGAACTCATCATTTCACAAATTTTCAGAAGCGACGAGAATATTTTTTGTGCACAAAAAAATATATAAAAAAATAATGATTTTATCCGCCAACTTAATGTCTTCCGTGTAGGTCTCGAATGTGAACTCACACGATAGCGACGCTCCTCCGCTCTTCTGAATCATGTATCTGAACGCCGGATCTGCGTCATATTCTCGCGCATGCATCAAGTTCACGTCAATAACTTGGTGGATAAAGTCATTATTTCGATTTTTGTGCGCACAATAACTATTTTCCTCGCATTGTAAAATGATTGCACGGCCACTGTAGTGAGATGGACTTTGTATCGATGTTTTTAGTGCCTTTATGGGTCTTGTGAGTGGGAATGTACTGAATGCCAATAGAGGCCTATCTGAAGCCTTTCACAGCCATCAGCTTTCAACAAAAATATCTTCATTTGTGTTCCGAAGATGAACAAAGGTCTTACAGGTGTCCAACGAGGGTGAGTAATTAATGAAATAATTTTCATTTTTGGGTGAACTAACCCTTTAAGAACAAATTCATGTGCGTAAGAGTTGTGAATTAGACAAGCATTTGAATGAATCAGTTAGACAGGAAAAATGAATGAGACCCATTGTTTTAATAGTGAATTGTTTAGAAGATAGAAAAGTGTGATACCATTTGTTTTATCTTCCTGGTCATTGTTTTTTTGTATATTACACCACATTTAGATTGCATTTTAGATTGTTCTCTGCACTCTTCAAAAAATGTAATTCTGTTATTATTTACTCTCTCTCATGTTGTTCCAAACCTGTATGAGTTTCTTTCTTCTGCTGAACACAAAATAAGATATTAGGAACAATGTTTGTAACAAAGAAGATAGAGCAACCATTCATTACCATAGTATTTTTTCCCTACTATGGTAGTCATTGGTTTCTCTATCTGCTTGGTTACAAACATTCTTCACAATATTTTCTTTTGTGTTAAGCAGAAGAAAGAAACTCATACAGGTTTGGAACAAATTGAGAGTGAGTACATGATGACAGAATTTTCCTTTTTGGGTGAACTATCCTTTTAAAATTATATATTTGTACCTTTTTAAGGGTGCATATTAGTACCTTAGAGTAGCAATATGTACCGTAAGGAATTACTGTGAACATTTTAGGGGTAAAAAAGGTACAAAGATGTCCTTTTAAGGGTACTGCCCCAGTGACAAGCTGTTGTACCCTTAAATGTAAAATGTTTGCATGTTTTTTGAAAGTGTGAATGTAAAACAGCACTACAGTGATTCACATTAATGCGTCAGTTATCAAACATGCATGTCAAACATGTACAAATACCATTAAAAATCGAATCATGAAAGTGTTTTCAGCATCTTTACAATACACACACTGCTGCTTGATGCAGTATGAGAGGTTTCACTGATCTGTGATTGAAAAAAGCCTACCTACTAGGGATGTTCCCGAAGTCGAATACCTTATTCGGAAAGGCACGGAAAACGGATAACAAACTCTACAGAATAATAGGAAAAATATTTGGCGGACACATTCACTCCTCATGTTTCTTGGATAACAGGTGATCCAGTAAATAGCACGATATTACAAATAAACCTCTAATAATGAGTGTGTCAAAGCTGTGTTGCCATCTCTGCACGTCTCACCAATCAGATCTTGCTAAGAATTATCAACTAAAATACTACATCATACACATTTCTTCAAATAGAAATATCTATTTAAATATTTTAAACCATGTGTGGTATAATACCCAAATGAATGTAAACTCTATAAATGAAACAAGTAGCATGATCACAAATTGCCAAGAGTAATATCAACTAAGATACTGAATCATACAAATTTTACTACTACTTGATATGTCTATGAAATGTTTTAAACCTTGTACGATATGATAGGCTTATATACAGATATGCTTATAGTTATACCATGTCAAAATATTAAATGTCACGGATTATAGGTGTACCAATATTTACACTGCACAGAAAAACCATAATACACCACCCATGGTACAAACTCGATACTCTCATGTCAAACCGAATGCGACCCAACCCATGCTGCCTGTTTTTTTGTTTTTGTTTTGTTTTTTACATTATGGTGAATGGTAGTTTATGTCTACAGTGGAAGCATTTATTTCATTTTAGTTTTCTCTATGATAACTGCTCTAAATAAAACGCAAAGCCAATGTATTAAGTCAATAAACATAAAGTTAATAAGTTAAATTATTGTTGTTATTATTAAGTTAAAAGTGAGTCTAGTGTCATTATTGCTGATGCCCTGCCCTACTGATGTTTACTTACGTGACGATAGCCAACAACATAACGATAAAGCTTCCAAAGCACGACCGTGAAGATTTATCGTTGGGACCGCTCCGTCAAAAACACACTTCTTTGGTAACTGTTGATTTTTTGAAGTCCTGTGACAGCAGTGACCGTGGAGATCCACTTTTGGAGACACGACTGAAGCGATGTTGTGAAGCTTCCCGTCATTTCTGCGTTCAAATCGGTTCAAATGCAGCGCTGCCTTCCCGGAATGCTGTGCTAAAGCGTTGAAGTCGCTCGATGTCACCCATAGGAATAAAGTGGAGCGCGGCGTGACAAGTGTTGCACGGACGAGTGGATCTGCCCATAGATGGTAAGGGGTGTGGCGTTTCCAGCAACCTGTGCTTGGCACTTCAGCCAATAAAAATACATGAAACTACATTTGGCCATCTAACCAATCTAAGACCACTGCGTTTTTCGGAGGGATGGGCTTCATAGAAGCAGGAAGTAAACGAGCCGTTCAAAGGACAGTGGAGACAGCGGTGTGGAATAAAGGTAAAATATAAGAAAAATATGGCGTTTAAAAATAAAAAAAGTATCAAGACATGTTATACTGCACTTTTTTTGTTGAGCTGTGTGTTTCCTATTCTTACTGTACTAGCATATTGCGTTATCTAGACAATGCTGTCTCTCTAAGAAACTTTCAATTAAATCGGAAATTGTTTAAACAGTCAATAAGTGGATAAAATCGCTACTTACTGCTTGCAGGAATATAGTTGCCACTTTCTTCAGTTTAAAACGTTGAGCGAAGCTTGCTTGAAATGGGCCGAACAAACAAAAGATTTAGAATTAAATTGTTGTGGTATCGGATTATAAACATCAACCATGACTGTTAACATTTTTTATCCTGGGAAGTTTAGAAAAGTCCTCAGGTCTCCTGAACAGCCTGAACATGACGTGTGTCCATGCGAGCAGCTTGTTTACCTGATGATTCGCTCCATTTCCACCTGACAATGAACATGTTTGGATGGATGCAAATGTTGGGGGCGTGCATATAAATAGGGTTGGACATCGAGAACCGGCTCTAACTTGGAACCGTTTTAAAAATAACGATGCCATTGGAATTGTTTAGAAAATTTGTTTTCGGTTCCGATCATCGGTTCCAAGCGCGCAAGTTTTGGTTTCCATGGCCACCATGGATTTCCGGTGCGTGCGTGCCCGCTTGTTCTTTTAGCCATGGGGCACGGGGCTCTCTGAAGTAGGGATTTATTTAACTTTTAAAAAGCCTGGGTCGGCACAGTGCAACTAGTGTTGTCAAAAATATCGATACTGAAATATCTGAAAAGATATGATAGCCTACTCAGTTTCTACTGTATCGATCCCAGCTGCGCCCTCCTCTCCGACCGACCGACCGTCAGCGAGTTGACACGCACCGCATATCACTCAGGCGAACACGCATTCTGCTGGACTTTTCCTTATGACAGTGTGTTGTTAGTATTAGTGTGTGAACGGTCTGATTTTCGCGCGGGATTGCATATAATTCTACTCATCCCCGCAGATGTCGCGCTCACATCTTAAGCAAACACACACACACCGTTATAAAGCCGCCTCTGACATACAAGTGCAAACATTTGCTTCTTTTTCCAGCTTATTATTGGTCAAATATACAAAAAAAAAAATCTCAGTGCACATCTTGAAGAGTATTAATGTAAACACAGTCATAAACAGTTCAGGAAGAAATGAAGATTGAGTAACAGGAGCAGTGTTCAGGATCCATGAGTGCGGCAGTTCTTAAAGGGACAGCAGTTATTCAAAGTCAAACTACAAAGAGACAAACGATCACACTGCTCTTGACTGATCAACTTGTGTAACTTTAATGGTTTCATATGAAGCTATTTTTTTTTTTTTTTTTTACAAAAAACATTATCCAATGTTATTTTAAATTTAATTAGCCTACTTTGCGTTTTTTTATTCAGTTTCTTACCTGAATGTTAGACCTACCTGAAAAAATAAAGCAGTCTATTTCATTTGTATCTTTTATTCTATTGCATTTATTTGTGCTATTGTTTGTAATATGTTTATTTGTTCTTATTTTATTACTGTTTATTCGTCTTTTTAAATTCAATTTACCATTCGAAATCAAGCTTACTTGTGCTGTGTGTAAGCTATTGCAACACAATTACCCCGTTGTAAAAAATACATTGAGTTAGCAAATATTTGTGAGAATTTTAATGCTAATTGATCAATGTTTATATAGGAGAAAAAGCTTAAAAGCTTTATCATATAAAGTGATCTCTTCAGAAGAAATTTTTGATGACGGACAATTTTTATTTTGTTATATAAAAGATATCTAATTGACAGTATATGCAGCGTTTTCCTCCCCGTGGAGTCGAAAATAGCATTGAATATCGATGTGACATGTTTTGACTCCACCCCTCAAAGAATCGGAATCGAGAATCGAAAAGAACCGGAATCGAAAGTAAGAATCGGAATCAGAATCGTTCAAATGAAAACGATGCCCAACTTTACATATAAATGATCCCCAACGTTTGCGTCACGGTTGGCATTATGTTGAGAGGCACTATTTTTTCAGTGGAGTTTTGGATTCACGAGATTTACAAAAGAAGTAGGAGGCAATTTTTCATTCTATCTAGGGCACCTTTAAAATGTAAATATAGGTTGTAATAATAATGTGCTAGAAAAACCTATGGAGTTTTTTGGAGGACAGTTTGATAAGTAACTTACCCTAAATCAAATCCTAATCCTACCCTAACCCTATAGTAAGTACATGTAGTTAATTAATATTACTCTTAAAGGGGTACTTAAAGGGGTGATGAATTGAGAAATCAACTTTTCCATGAGCTTTTGATGTATAAAGGTCATGGTAATATAAGAATGTCCTCTAAGTTTCAGAGCTGAAAACTTCCTTGTTAGTCAAAGAAAAGCTTTTATAGACAACAGGCTGAGCAAACGGTCCTGTGTTTTCTACTGACATCAGTGCGTGACGAAACACGTCTCTACAGCACGTCTAATCCAGTAGCCCCGCCCACCGACTCATGGAGGGCTCGTGCTAGCTGGTCAACAATAATAAATATGCAGAGGAAGATTAATTAAGATGGTTGTGGAAGAACACAGTCGCTGCATAAGCTTCCTTCTGATCCTAATATATTAGGAATGAGTGGTTGAACTTTATTTTTAAAGAAGTTCCAGCTCACATGGGGAAGATGTTCACTTCAGTTTACTGCGGAATCATTTGTAAACAAACCTCCGGTCGATGCTGGATTTGGATCCGACAGGAATGGTGCAACACACTTATGTGAGTAAAACGCGTTTTTATATGTAATAGTATTGCATTGTTATAGATCGTTTTGCTTATGTGTACGTGTCTAACAGAGCATAACTTTAGCACGCTCGACTCAGGCACGTATGGGTCAGGGCTCGAAAAGCCCGGCAGGCCGATGAATCTCATTATATTCCGTTCTTGTTCTGCTATTCTCTTTCTCAAGTTGACATCTGTAGGGCACAGAATGTGTATGTGTATGCGCACATTTCGCGCTTATATCGTCCGATCTTGCGGGCTATGTGTAATATAAAAATAATAGTCCAATCAATCGCGGGTCGATGAGAAATAAAACATTGTGTTTGTTTGATAAAGACGTTTACAAACCCTGTGGTCGAGAGAATCATTCAGGTTGTCGCTTCTCCCTTAATCTCTCCTCTCTCTCGTGAACTGATAGGGGAGCTCATTAAATATGCAAATCTCATACAATCCTAGCCGTGGGCGTTTACTTCCAAGTTTTCAGTGTCACGCCCATCAAAACCCATCATTTTGGAGAGAGCCTCAAAACCAGTGTAGAAAATAGCCTATTACTTATTATTTATGATGTTTTTGAATGTAAAAACCACACAAACATCCTTAGTTGACCTCAGACAAAAGTATAACATTTTTTAAAAAGCCAGTTCATGACACCTTTAAATGGAATTACACTGTAACAATAACACCTTAAAATAAAGTGTAACCAAACATTGTTTTGTAGAATTTGTTTGATCATGGAAATGAAATGTGTGCTTTTACTCATGCTACTCTGAGGACATTTGTGTCAGATATGATGTGAATACCCCATACAATCGAGTGGAAAGAATTCCAGAGATCCTAAGACTATTTGATCCCTTATTCATGACTCCTCGCCCTCCTTAAGCTCTTAATAGCAACACTGATTCATACAAACACACACTGTAATCTCTGAGCTGTGTTACCTGTAATGCATGACAGATTTGATTTTAGGATCAACCTTTAGATTATAGCATTTTATTTATGCATTTACAGAACTAAAATTATGTTAAAACTAAAGTCAGTTCAGCCAAAATTCTCTGAATTAAAATAGAACCGATGACCAATATGACAAATTCCACACCTTTATTGTTGGAAGAACATGTCTTGATGCATTAATGCAACAATCATTTTCACTATCAATGAGAAATGGCGGTGTAACACTTTAGTGTAGGGTTCAATTCTCACTATTAACTAGTTGCTTTTTAACATGCATATTACTGGGACACAATTTGCTCTTTTTACTATGGTAATTACATGTAATATATGTCATGAAGACACTGATAAAGTGTTACCCAGTGTTCCTTACTGTCAATTAACACACAGTTACATGCATCCTCACTTTTCTGTCAAACCTACATACATGCTTGCAGGCATGAGCCTAAGCAAGTTTTTGCATGAAAATACTCTTTGTACTCATCTCACTAACATTAAAAAACACATCATGCTAACATGTTTACATGCACATTTGCAACCCAATCATGCTTAAGCTACAATACATAAGGTCATAAACCAATTGACACAGCTAGATTGTCACTCCTTACCCTGATTTTGCCCAGCAGGTAAGCACTTTAACTTGCATTCGATTGGCTTATTAAACTGTGCATGTGTGTTATGTGTCAGGAAAGCATCATTGCTTCAGATTTAAATGCATCCATATAGAGCGAGTGTTTTGCGGTAAGGGAGGAGGAAATATATTGCAAACTCAGACTCTTTCAATGTGTTCTCTTCTTATGCAGCCAAAGTATGGTACAGTCAAAATGCTGCATCTGTTACTACTTGAGAGCATAATATCTGTAAGTTTCCCACTATTCAAGTTTTTCATGCTTTATTTAACATTACAAAGAAAAATTCTGAGTAATATACACCAATGATTACGTTTTTGACGTCACTACCAGGAAATAACCTGATTTATTAATGAAGTCTTACATTTCTGTGTTTTTGGTTTTGCAAATTGTGCAGAAATTCCTTGCCTTCCATTATTCAATCACAGCATACCTAATCAGACCCAGCATCCGCATCTGCCCCAAAATAATATCCAGGGTTAGAATTATCGTGTCTCAAATCCATAGTATGTTGAAATGAATATCCCTGGATCTTGGATATTTTCCCATTCCTTTGCATTGCTGTGACACGAAGAAGCAGATTGATATGTTCATGCAGCCGACAGAAAAATAAAAAAAATCAGAACAAATCACTGTAAAGCATATTTTGTTGTTTTGTTTAGATAATCATCAAGAGTTCTAAAACAGAAGCAAAGAAAATGGGAGAGTGTAAATACCACATACATTTTCCTGTTTTTTTCCTCAAATTGGGAAAACCACATTTTTGACATACACAAAGTTTAGCATACCTTATCTGACAACATGGCTTAAACGAGTAGTTCACTTTAAAATAAAAAAAATTACCCCATGATTTACTCACCCTCAAGCCATCCTAGGTGTGTGGGTTAGTTAAACACAATTGAAGTAAATATCTGGATGTTTCCAAGATGTATAATGCCAGTAATGGGGTCCATTGAGTTTGAAGCTCAAAAAAGCACATCCATCCATAATAGACACACATTCCACACGGCTTCTGGAGGTTAATAAAGGCCTTCTGAAGTGAAGCGAAAATCCATATTTAAAACTTTATAAAGTAAAATATCTAGCTTCCGGGAGACCGCCTTCCATATTAAAATTACAAGAAAAAAAAAACGTAACTGGTGTGACTTATCATTAGAACGCAGTATAAGCATTTTGAACTGAGAGATGGAACTCATTGGACCCTGTCACTGCCATTATAAAGCTTGGAAGCATCAGGATATTTATTAATATAACTTAGAGTGTGTTCATCAGAAAGAAGAAAGTTTTCATACACCTAAAATGGCTTAAGGGTGAGTAAATCATGGGGTAATTTTCATTTTAATGTGAACTACTCCTTTAAAGGTAGGGTAGGTAAGAATTGGTTAAAAAAATTTTTTTCCAAATTTGTTTAAACGTTCTTTATATATCAATACATAATTAAAATGTAAGTACTCTAAAAAAGAAAGTATACAATTTGAGTGTCTTTAGACCTCTCACGACTGTTTTAAAGATAGCTCATTATTTCCATTCACTCCACCTTCTCCCTTCTGGGCTCTTTCCAAAGCCACGCCCCCAAAACGCATGAACGCACCAGCTGGAATCAGCTGGAAGACGCATTATTTACCTCAGACGAGCAGTGTGCATGTAGTGACATCATGTTAGAATCACATGTAATAAAAAATCTAACTTTATCAGTATGAATATAAACAAATAAGATGTCTTTTAGTACTCACTATCAAGCTAGAATACCTATACTGGTAAAGTTTAATATATATTTTTGTTTAATTCGGTAACGAGCTAGTTATATTTATAGGGCAAAGCTAAAAACAGGTAGCATTGATACTTTTTTCCCCCAATAACATCAGTTATGCTGTAATGAAGATGAATTTCGTGTAAGATTCATAACATATACTGTGTTTTGCATGTAAGAGTTTCCATGATGAAAGCATTGTTGATTAGAAGTAGCTAAAGCTAACTTAGTTCTAAAAAAAGTTGCTGCGTACTAGCTTTTACACATGCATTTTGTTATCTAAAGGAAAAAATTTCGAAATTCAACACGACAGCGATTAACTTGAACTAAGCATATTGAGTATTTATCCTCTCTACTAATGGCTAAGTGTATAATATTGTAACTTAAAGCTAAGCAATGTTATGCTATATTAGGCAGCTACATGTGCTCTTGATACATGCTTCATGAAAATATAAAACGAAAAAATGTATAATCAAAATGAAAGATTACCTGTCCAGCAGAAATACAGCCAGCAATGAGTCGCTTTTCAGCCCCTTGAGGTCCCTCAGTTCTGGCCATCATTGGAAAGCCACAACGATATTTACTCGCGTTTGATTTCTTTGTTTATCCAAAGACTTTTTGTGCATTGCCTTTACATGTAGGCCTACTGTCTTCCTTTTTTTGCATTGTTTGTCTTGGCTGACTGCAAAACCCGGCACCGTGCATTTTGGATGCTTTTGCTCTTCCTAGGGGTGCGCGCATGTGTGGGCAGAATCTGTAGCGAAAGCAGTGGTTGCCATGGTAGCAAGAGTGAGAGTGACAGTTGCCCAAGCCAATCATTTGTTTCGTTCCGAACGAAAATGCACAGTGTTGGAGCGGTGTTTATTGCGGATTAAAAAGTCTCGAGTCACTTGATTTTTATACTCTCTTTTTTAGAGTACTTACATTTTAATTATGTATTGACATATAAAGAAAGTTTAAACAAATTTGGACAAAAGTGTTTTAGATCATTCTTACCTACCCTACCTTTAACAACATAGCTATAACGTAAATGTTCAGGATCAAAGACTACATTTCATCTATATTTCAAGGAAGATGGGTATAGTATTTCTTATTTGTCATCTTTGATTTTGGTCATACCCAGTTGAATAAATAATTAAAGGGTTAACCCAAAAATGAAAATTCTCTCATTCATTCCTCACCCTCATGCCATTCCAGAACCGTAAGACCTCCGTTCATCTTCGGAACACAAATTAAGATATCACCAAAGTCACGTTATTTCAGTTTGACATGGGATCTGAATCCTGAATCGATACGCTGATTCATAAAGCTCCGAAGCTTAAAGATGCAGGGTTTTGAAATCGCCCATTGCAATATAAGTCGTTATATAGTTTTTTGTGCAAAAACACTATTTTCGTCGCTTCATAAAATGATTGTAGAACCACTGTAGTTAGATGGGCTTTGTAATGACGTCTTTAGTGCCTTTATGGGTCTTGAGAGAGGAAATTACATTGGTGTCAATGGAGGCCTTTCTGAGCCATTGGATCTCAACAAAAATATCTTAATTTGTGTTCTGAAGATGAACGGGGGTCTTCCGGGTCTGGAGTGCCATGAGGGGGAATAATTACAGATTTTTCATTTTTGGGTGACCTAACCCTTTAATTCCAATAAATGCTATGATTTATTCATTAAAATAAATGTAATCTTACACACTACTTTTATCTCTGTGTCTGATTCAAAGTTGGCAAAATGCTAGATATAGGTGAAAATAACTGTCAATTTGACCCTTCCGGTCAAATATTGCACTGCAAACATCAATAACAGTTGTCAAGTGTCAATGCTGGCAAATTACCATTTGACCAAAAAAAGAAAAAGAAAAAGAAAATTCCATCAAGGTCTCATTTTATCAGGTCTGTCTTAGGTCAGGTTCTATGAAGCATACAGTTTAATCTCTAATCATCCTTGGAACAAAAATGATTAGTCAATAAAAATATGTGTGTGAGGAAATAAAAAAACTCAAAACAAACAATGCATGAAAAAAAAAAATACTTTCAAGGAGTATGAAAACATTACATTCCAACACTCTTTCTCTTCTCTCTCTCACTCTCTCTCTCTCTTCTCTCTGGGAGGGATTAGAGTGGCCACATGTTGGCCGGCGGAGGTTCGCTGTGGCTCCAGGCAGGCGCGCGGGCGCTGTTGCTCATGGTAACTCGATCGCTGGCGGCCGTGAAGCTGTTTGATTTATTCCCCAGCTCCAGCAGATGGCTGCAACAGAAGTTTGTTTAAGTTCACTTCATAGCCGGGCTGGCTGCCAGGACAGAGTCTCGCACACACAAGAGGAGGAAGAGGGGGCTGGAAGCTGAACACATGCCAGAAGAATGTTCAGTGACTCCGGGTGTCTAACCACACCACTTACCCCCTTCCAACCTCACACACACACACACACACACACACACACGCACGCACACACAATAAACCACACATTTCTCAGAACTTCGCATTTTTCACAAATACTGCAACACACGTATCTCCCTCAAAACTGATACAGACAGACACACATTCCCACGCATCTTCCATTGATTTCCTTTTTGTGCTTTATTCATCTCTGTTTCCACTCTGTCGCAAACCCATTCCACTAAAAAACAAACGCATCCACTGTGATACACACACCTCATTTACTTTGATTAGGTTGTGAAGATGCTAAAGGTGTCTGCCCAAATGGGAAAATGCTGAGTGGAACCATATGGTCGTTTCTTTATTCTGCAGCTCATTTAAATTCATTATACATAGAGAAAAAATATCTGATTTACTCTGATCACACAATACATGTACTTATTTTACTATTGAAATCCAAACTACCAACTACCAGAAAAAAAATGGTTGAAAATTTTAGTGGTGAGCAAAACCTATGGCCTGGTTTCACAGACAGGGTTTAGATCAAGACAGGATAAGGCCTTAGTTCAGTTTGGACATTTAAAGGTGCAGTGTGTTAGCCTGACAAGCCAGACCCACATCAAGATGTTTGGTCTGGGAACTCACCATTGACAGCTCAATCCAAAGGGGCGGGATAAACGGTTGTCTTTCAAACTTCCTCTGCACGCGATAGGATAGCGCTACCACCAACCAGAGCAACGAAGGTGAAACAGAGCTTGTTGATAGATTAAACATTCGCCGAACTCCGAACACATCTTCCCTTTTTAAGAATGACTTCAGTGCCGTTCTTTGTTCTTTTCTCAGAGAAAAGCTTAACTCCAAGTCTTTCAGAGTCGCGGTCAAAGCTGATTCGAAAGACCGCTGTTCGCCAGTTTCTGTGTTTACTAGAAGCACGCAAACGCAACTCGGCCGTCGTCATTATGGCCCTGCCCACCGACTCTATACACGATGTGATTGGGCCAGCAAGAGTTTGGTGTTTACAGCTCAGAAGGGTACTGAGAGTTGCTAGACGACACTCGCGGGCAGATTAAATTTGCTGCCGCTAGGGTGCGTCTAGATTTCTAGGCTAGCAGTGTGTAATATTTATTAGGATCTATTGACAGAATGCAATATAATATTTTTCAGTGGTATAAAGACCTTACATAATGAACCGTTATGTTTTTATTTCCTCAGAACGAGCTGTTTCTATCTACACCGCGGGTCCCCTTACAGTGAAGTCGCATTTTGCCCCATGTTTGTACAGTAACCCTAAACAGACAGACAGCACTAGCTACTCTCTGCTGACTCAGATTACAACATCTTTGTCCTATGTCAGCCACCGTATCTTCTCTATGACCTTCAAAAGGGAGGGCACAAAAAGCTAACATGATACAACATTTTTATGTATACAGCTAAAAGCATCTCCATGTGTTATAGATTTTTTTTTACATTATTGGTGTGCTTCTTGAGACAGAACAACGGCACTGACATATTTTAATTATATTTTTTATATGTTTTATTATCCAAAAAGCTAATTTGATAACATAGGAAAGGGTTATGCTTCAAAGTTCTTAATGTATTGGAAAACAAAAAAGCAGGAAATCCTGATGGTTTAGAGATGTCATGAACTGGCTTATTTATTTTTTTATACTGTTGTCTGAGCTCAACTTATGACGTTTGCACAGTTTTTGCATTCAAAAACATCATAATGAACAAGTAATAGGCTATTTTCTACAGTGGTTTTGAGGCTCTGTCCTGAACACATGAGCACTGGAGCACATGACCGCACTGGAGACTTGAAAGTAAATGCCCACGGCTGGTATGGGATAAGATTTGCATATTTAATGAGTTTCAAAACGTATTTATCAAACAAACACAATGATTTATCTCTCATCCACCCGCGATTGATTGATTTATTTTTATTACTTGGCCCGCCGATCGGTGGATATAAGCGTGAACAACAGATCAAAAAAAGGAATATTATTTCACTATTTAAGATTCATCTGCCTGCCGACGTGCTTACATTTTGGTAGCCCGTCTGGAAAACACAGCCCTGGCACGTTGAGCTTTGCAAGCACTGACCCATAACATTATCGACATTACCCATAACATTGCATTCGAATTGCAATGAACCAACAAATAAGGGATTCTCCAGCCTGTGACAGCGTGCTAAGGTATTTTCTGTTAGACACGTACACATAATCAATACGATCTGTAACAATGCAATACCATCACATATATAAAAAACATGTTTTACTCACATAAGTGTGTTGCACCATTCCTGTCGGATCAAGTATAGAAGGCAGAGCATTGTGTTTTAATCTCAAATGTCTGCAAATCCAGTGTCGACCTGCGTCTTGTTTACAAACGATTATTTTGCTATCTTCGGCGTGTTTATTGCCCGTTTAGCTCCACGAGACGGTGGGCGGGTCTACAGAAGCGGGCGTACACATTTATCTGTAGAGGCGGCGTTTCCCACTTCTATTACGTCATTGATTTGAGAGCCTCATTTTCTGGGCCTGGTGTCTAGAAAAGCTTTTCTTTGACTAACAAGGACATTTTCAGCTCCGAAACTTACAGGATATTCTTATATTACCATGAGATTTTATATATTACATCTTACAATTAATGTTATTTCCCAGTAAATATTTTATTTCATTCTGAAAAACGACACATTTGTTTATAACAATTAGATGGTTAACCTGCAGTGATTAACAGGTGAACATTGGGCTGAGTCTCTCACTGTTTAAAACATGTTTATGTGCTAGCATTGCCTATTTACACCAGTACATGTTCAGTTTAAGGAAATAAGTTTGGATCTAATAATAGAAAACAGATTGTGGCAGGGGGTGATTGTGTTCCGAAGAGAAGTGTGAATAATATGAGCCAAAAGCATGACCAGATGCACTGAAGAACCCAGCCTACAGTATGTGTGCAGTTCATTATTTTCTGTGTCTGTTGGTGTCTTGCGGTGAGTTTATCTGTGCCAAGGCCTTAGAGGAAGAGTTTGAACTTGGAAAGATGATACAGGACTGTTTAACTGAAACAGTATTTTAGAAATATCTTCCCTTCTATGGTTTTCTTTTCCTTTGTGAAAATTAAGGATATGACCAAAATGTTTGATTCTTATTAAAGCTATAGAAGTTTTTCAGACAAGTGTAGTGAGTATTGTATCTTTTCCTTTTGATGTTTTATCAACATTAAAGGGATAGTCTACCTAAAACCTATTAAAAGAAAAATCTTGTGTGAGTGAATGGTGCTCAAATCATGTTTTTAAGTTTTGGCCCTCTTTTGTCATTTCTTAAAAGAAACGCACTTACATTTACACTTACATTAGCATAAACTCAACGCTCTTGTGAACGTGCATATTGGCCAAAAGCGGTTTAATAGTTAAATAAAAAGTTTAAAACATACACAAGTTTTTTTATATACACCTGGTTTGGTTTTTGAAACCTAGTTTTACATTTCCTGTCCTCTTGTCTTCTGTCTGTCTCAGGTGGAGACGAGGCTCAGGCACACAGGCACACACGCACGCACACACACACGCACGCACGCACGCACGCACGCACACACACACACACACACACATGAATATGTGGTTTATGGCTGCTGTATATTCTATCCCCCTACACTAACCCTATACCCCTAAACCTACCCATCACACAAAACCTTTGCCATTTTTTAAAATAATTTCTCTCTCTCTCTCTCTCTCTCTCTCTCTCTCTCTCTCTCTCTCTCTCTCTCTCTCTCTCTCTCTCTCTCTCTCTCTCTCTATATATATATATATATATATATATATAACAACAATGAATCAATGACATTAAACTCTATGAAGTAAAGCATCAGCTTCAGCATTACCCAGCTGACGTGGCACTCAAAGTTAAATTAATTTTCAAAGTTAAATAAAGGATTAGTCCACTTTAAAATGAAAATTAGCCCATTATTTACTCACCCTCAAGCCATCCTAGGTGTATGTGACTTTCTTCTTTCAAACGAATACAATAAGAGTTATACTTATAAACATCCTGACACTTCCAAGCTTTATAATGGCAGTGAATTGCAACCAACAGTTATAAGCTCAAAAAAGTTTATAATTTTACTTTGTAACTTGTTAAATATGAAAGGTTTCTTACACAAACTCATCGCTTTGCTTCAGAAGGCCTTTATTAACCCTCCGGAGCCGTGTGGAGCACTTTTATGATGGATGGATTTTGAGCTTATAACTGTTGGTTGTAATTCACTGCCATTATAAAGCTCGGAAACGGTTTCTCGATACTCTCTTTTGGTTGGAGCGGGTAGGGGTAGGGGGAAGGGCCAGATAGCCCTTCAAACAAAGATTTTTCGGGACCCCACTTCAAATGAATATGAGAAATTTCCCTTGATACACCAGTAACAGCGGCGCAGCAACATAGGGCCCTATGATTTACGCGATGCGGAAAAGACAGACGGAATTTATTCAAACAACTGAATTTACTGTATACTATTTAAATATAAATATACTGTAAGACTATTTAAATATAAATATAAGACCATTTAAATATAAGGTCTGCGTGTCTGTGTGAATGAATGGTGCAAATGCACAGACACACACACACACACACACACACTGAAGCATTCGTGACGTTTGCGGCGTTTTCAGCCTCTGCCGTCTCACTATAGGAGGACATGGATGCATGAACTTGAGTTCATGGAGAAATATATTGAAGAAATAAATCTTGAAGAAATATATTACAGTTGTACAGTTGAAATTAGCTATATCTCAATGTAATAATAATAATAATAATAATAATAATAATAATAATAATAATAATAATAATAATAATAATAATAATAATAATAATAGATGATTATAATTTAAACTTTATTTTTTAAGGAATAATCACATTTATTCAAAGAATAAAGCTCTGTTGTGCAGCACTTTGCTTAATAAAAAAAAATCCAGAAAACTTAAAACAGAAAACACAGAATAAAAATAAAAATTTTGAAAATTAAAAAAAAAAAAAAAAAAACGCATTTCATTGGACCCTAAACAAGTCATTTTTTTGTTAAACTTTTAAAAAAATTGTTGTTAAATTGTACGTTTTATAATTTCAATTAATTAAACATGCTTTTTGATTACTAAAATTTTATTTTACCATTAAAATGGTGTCCATAAAAAAAAAAAAAAAAAGGAAATCCAAACAAATAAATCTTATTTTTTTTAAGTTTCATATATAGGGCTCTAAACATGGCTGTCCTATTTTTTGGCATTAATAAGGATTTGAACAACAAATAATACTTTTTTTGTGTTACATTCAATCTTGTGTTCATATTTACAGTCATGTTCTTGTGATAAACATCGGCGCATCTCCTTTGAGCTAGTATGATGACGTATAACAGTGTAGTAGGGGTGTTAATTTTTATGGGAATATTTTCACCCCTACCCCTTAACCCTTTCAAGGGGGGAAGGGGTATGCATAGGGTATGAAATAGAATTGGGATTAAGCCCAAGTCTGTGCTCCCAAGCTTTACATTTTTATGACAGTTTGCTGACACAGACGTTTTGTCCTCTAAGAACCTCAGAGTAACTTTTTTTAAATGGAAACACAAGGGTTAAAGAGTAGACAAAGTATGACACAAAAAAGGATGTACCTGAAGCATGTGAGGAACGAGTCCATTTTGTGGAATAATTCAGTTTTAGGAATTTTTATCAAGCATGACCTGTTGTTTAGCAGCAGTATAGACTACAAACCAGCATGGACCTTATATATGTTTTTTTAAGTAAACTAGTATACTGGCAACCTTTAATCAGAAGTGATGTGTTTGTAGCTCTAGGGAAAGTACAAAGGGAAAGCAGTAGTCTGATTTATGAGTGTCTCAGAGAGCTAGGGGTTAGCAACGGGGGCACGTAGACCAGTTTCCTCCCAAAGGAAATACCCCCCCCCCCCCCATGCCTTAGTCTCCACATCAGGTCATGTGTACCAGTAGATAGTACTCATTCACCAGGTCAGGTTCATGTTCCATACCCAATGTTCTGGCTAAGACTGCTAAATACCAAACATGTAATTATGTAATTAAGGACAGTGAAACCCTTTGTGTTTTTACGTTGACAGATATTTATGATTTACATATTACTGAAAACAATGAAACCACTTTTTTCCAAAAATTATCATATGTGATCTAAAAAAAATTGCATATTTCATCTGACCAATAAAAGAAAAGTGCTTTTAATACAAAGAAAAGTCAACCTTTAAATAATTATGTTCCGTTATGCACTCAATACTTGGTCGGGAATCCTTTTGCAGAAATGACTGCTTCAATGCGGCGTGGCATGGAGGTGATCAGCCTGTGGCACTGCTGAGGTGTTATGGAGGCCCAGGATGCTTCGATAGCGGCCTTGAGCTCATCCAGAGTGTTGCGTCTTGCGTCTCTCAACTTTCTCTTCACAATATCCTACAGATTCTCTATGGGGTTCAGGTCAGGAGAGTGGGCAGGCCAATTGAGCCCAGTAATACCATGGTCAGTAAACCATTTACCAGTGGTTTTGGCACTGTGAGCAGGTGCCAGGTCGTGCTGAAAAACGAAATCTTCATCTCCATAAAGCTTTTCAGCAGATGGAAGCATGAAGTGCTCCAAAATCTCCTGATAGCTAGCTGCATTGACCCTGCTCTTGATAAAACACAGTGGACCAACACCAGCAGCTGACATGGCACCCCAGACCATCACTGACTGTGGGTACTTGTCACTGGACTTTAGGCATTTTGACATTTCCTTCTCCCCAGTCTTCCTCCAGACTCTGGCACCTTGATTTCCGAATGAAATGCAAAATTTGCTTTCATCCGAAAAAAGTACTTTGGACCACTGAGCAACAGTCCAGTGCTGCTTCTCTGTAGCCCAAAGTGGCTTGACCTGGGGAATGTAGCACCTGTAGCCCATTTCCTGCACACACCTGTGCACGGTGACTCTGGATGTTTCTACTCCAGACTCAGTCCACTGCTTCCGCAGGTCCCCCAAGGTCTGAAATCGGTCCTTCTCCACAATCTTCCTCAGGGTCCGGTCACCTCTTCTCGTTGTGCAGCGTTTTTTGCCACACTTTTTCCTTCCCACAGACTTCCCACTGAGGTGCCTTGATACAGCACTCTGGGAACAGCCTATTCATTCAGAAATTTCTTTCTGTGTCTTACCCTCTCGCTTGAGGGTGTCAATGATGGCCTTCTGGACCGGTCGGGTCTGCAGTCTTACCCATGATTGTGGTTTTGAGTAATAAACCAGGCTGAGAGTTTTTAAAAGCCTCAGGAATCTTTTGCAGGTGTTTAGAGTTAATTAGTTGATTTAGATGATTAGATTAATAGCTCGTTTAGAGAACCTTTTCATGATATGCTAATTTTTTGAGATAGCAATTTTGGGTTTTCATAAGCTGTATGCCAAAATCATCAGTATTAAAACAATAAAAGACCTGAAATATTTCAGTTGGTGTGCAATGAATCTAAAATATATGAAAGTTTAATTTTTATCATTACATTATGGAAAATAATCAAAATAATCCATAATCAAGATGTGTGGTCTGGAAACTCACCATAGACAGGGCTCAATCCGAGGGGCGGGATAAACGGTTGTCTTTCAAACTCCCTCTGCACGCGATAGGATAGCGCTACAACCAACGAGAGCAATGTGAAGCAGAGCTAGTTGACAGATTAAACTTTCGCTGTATCCGGTCGGCAAAACTCCGAACACATCTTCCCTTTTTAAGAATGACTTCAGTGCCGTTCTTTTCTTTTCAGAGAAAAGCTCAACTCCAAGTCTTCCAAAGTCGCGGTCAAAGCCGATTCGAAAGACCGCCGTTTGCCAGCTTCTGTGTTTACTAGTAGCACGCAAACGCAACTCGGCAGTCAATATGTTAAGCCCCGCCCACCGACTCTATACACGATGTGATTGGCCTGACCAGAATTTGTTTTTTACAGCTCAGAAGTGTATTGACAGTTGCTAGACGACACTCGCTGCAAATTAGATTTGCTGCCGCTAGGGTGCGTCTAGATTTCTAGGCTACAAAAAAACATTTTCTGCATGGAACACAGTGGTAAATTCTACATCACTTACAGAGGGAATCTGGACTAGAGTGAGTGTGTTTAAACTTTTATGGGCAACTTTAGTGCTCCAAACATAAGCAGGATCTCTTCCTGAGCCTTTTACAAATCTGAGGTGTGAATGACAAATGCAGTAGGGCACCATCATGACACCAGTAATGCACGGTCCAAACACCTTTTGTTAAGTAAAAAGCAGGGTCAGTTCTACAGGCAGTGGGGGGTAGGAGTAAGGCAAAATTGCTCCCCTTTAGAATTTCACTTTGTAGTTTGTCTCAAATCCAGGTGGCAGTCCTGGCTCATTTGGTGCTCCAGGACCCCTTTCTCAGAGCCTTTATATACATATGTAGCATTAACATCAGTTTTATACATCAGCTATAAAATATCCATAAACACTGATGCCAGTCATTACATAAAAAAAAAAAAAGAATCACTTTATTTTGATGGTCCCTTTAACAAATTCTGTTTATTACAAGTAACGCTGCACCTACATGTTTACATGTCTTAGTGTTGTTAGAGTAGACTAGTAGGATTAGGGTTAGAATAAGTTAACATGTAGTTGAAAATTTACTTATAGTCAGTCAAATGTATGTTGAGGGACCATCACAATAAAGAGCTAGCAGATACTTAAGCAGACAGTCTACTAAAGCCCTGACGTGGTCATACTCAATTCTAGTCAGAATTTGAGTCTGAAACTGCTCCATTGGGCTGTGATTATGGGGCGTGTTTCAACCGAACCAGGAAAGACATCAATTGGATAGACCTACAACCAATCAGAGCAACGGAGCGACGCATTGTCATTCAAATGTCCACAGAGCTCAACTGCACAGTGTTGCCAAGTCCGCGTTTTTTTTCCGCGGGTTGTTTTCTATGTCCGTGGGTTGAAGCGACAATTATGTAATATATATACCATGAGTGCGAATTTTAGCAGGCAACCTTGCCAAAATAACACACATTTTACCCCCCAAACATAATTTTTTCCCCGGAGAACACCCTGAGACGCTATTATTTAGGGCTAGTAGTTGGCGGGTTTTGTTGTAAAAACTTGGCAACCCTGTCTGCACACGCGCTGAAATCAGGCTGGAATACACAATCTTTGCCGGTGTTGTAAAAAATAATAATAATATAATGATACACAGAGTACTTACCCAACATGATCATCATTTCTGAGAGAAATTGTGAAGGTGAATGCATACACAAGCAAGCTCTCCGTTTAAGATATGAACAAATATAAACCAAGCCCCTTTGATGACGTGCATGATTACGTTACTGTTGTTCATCTGTCCATCATTGTCTAAAGCCCGCCCTGATGATTTAATTGGTCCGAACAGACCAATTAAATAATTAATTTAATTGGTCCTCTATGGATCAAGGCCAGACCGAACTGCCTGACCTAAAAATGTTGTGGGCGGGGCTAAGTTCGGCTGGCATCCAGGCTACTAAAGCCCCGTATTTACCGAAATTACCTGGAACTTTTTTTCCCCCTGACCTGCTGCTGTCTGCATTTCCATCGCCAAATAAAGTACTGTGAAGATAGTCCAGTGAAGAAGGACTGTGCACGACTTTCCAGTTCCCGCTGGATTTCCTTGTCCTCCGAATAGAAGTTTAATAAAGCCTGCCCTGAACCTCGTCATCGGTCCATCGATGTCGGTCCATATTTTTTAAACACCATTGTTGATTTGAATAGCTAACACTCTTACTGCACGCACAGCAACAGACTTGTAAAAATGGTTTGGTGTAAACAAAAATGCTGCGTGGAGTCAGCCAATCAAAATGGTGCAAGAATTCAACCAATCAGAATGTTTAGCGCCCAAATCAAATCCTGAAAGTTCCTGAAATTTGAAAAAGTACTACCTCGCGAACTGGGCTGTTTTGAAGGGTTAATTATTTATCGGGAAGTTCTTTTTGGACCCTTTTCCTGCGGTCGAAACACACCGAGTACCACCCCAAAGTTCCTAGTTTCTGGGGAAAGTTCCTGAGATGGAAACACGGCTTAATACTCTAATGAGAGTAAGTTGACACATCTGTGCAATGTTACTTGCAGTAAAAAGTGTTACCATTACTTTTAAACTGCAGCATTTTCTCCATCTGCCGTATGAGGAGAAACACTTTAGTTTCACTATCAGTCCATTTGACTTTTATTTTTTTAAATTTTTTAACTGCTGAGTCACAGGTGTTACTGTAAACAACATGAAAGTAACTGTGTAATTTCCATCTAAACAAAAGCGCACCCTAACCTTGTACATACACTGGTAATATTTTGGCATTGTTCACTCAAGCATCAAAGAGTAATTTACTGGTAATGTTGCAACAAGTGAGACAGTTTACATTTTCTGGTATTATTATTGTTTTTTGGTTGCTTTCTTCTCATTCATCTCCGGTATTTCCTCCACCTCCTGTGTTATCCAGTGTCTCTTGGGCGTCATTACCAGACACAGGGTGTCGCTGGTGTGCATCTAAAGGTTTTCATTTTTTTGCGATGTTGTTGATTGTGCCACTGTAAAGTGGTAATATTGTCTCACTGTTGAGTCTGAGCACCTAATATAAATATCTGTGTAAATATTTCCTTTTCAATGATTTTTGTACACAAAACTTCCTGTGGAAATTGGCCAACTTTTTTGTCTAGTGAAACTCTCACCACATTTGACAAAACAATTGCCAAAATGACACATTACAGTAATGTAAGAAGTGAACCTGCCATACACTCATTTTTAACAGTGTGTAATGTATCTTATAACCAGAGCTGGGTAGTCTGATTACATGTCCTCTAGATTAAGTACTTAATTATAATTCGATTATATTACGTTTAAAATACTCATAATCAGAGTTACTTTTTCATTTTCATGATTACAGGTTATTCTTACAATGGCAGTCAAATTTTCATAAATCATTGATTCTCCCTACTACTTTTTTATCTTTTAAATATATATATATATATATATATATATATATATATATATATATATATATATATATATATATATATATATATATATATATATATAATTTATTTATTTATTAATATTTCCCCCCAGGTTTGTGGAATTGCACACACAGTCAAGCCACTGGTCATGTGCCTATTACTGAAAACTAAGACACACACACAGCATTTGATCAGTGGATTTAACAGAAGTCATTTCATTTTTTATTTTATTTTTTATTTTATTGCAATATATACATAAAACAGGGAAACAACCAACAATGTAAGACACACCCATCATTTCATTTTTATCAAGTGTTTGCACACATTAATGATTATTTGACTTATGACTCAAATAACTCAAGTGAGGTATTAAGCCATGCAATGTTTTTGGAAGGCTTTTGTCTTTCAAACTTATTAAAATGTACAAATTCACATCATTTCATACTTACATGCGATGCATTCCCAAACGTTTTTGTCAGCTGAAATTAGTTTGACCTAATATATTTACTTCCCCCTGAGATTTGAATTGGTAAGTTAGGTCAATAATAAAATTAAGTCAATGAAAATAATAATAAATAATACAGTTAAGTTCATGTTTTTTTCGGTGTCGGTTAATGTTCACATAACATGCAGGCAAGCAAATTAAATATTGGTATTTAATTGAGTTTTTAATTTTATGATTTAATTACTTAATAGCTTTTCATGATAGCCTGCAATTCCATCACAAACCCCAGTCTGGGAAACACTGATGTAATATAATATTAAATGCACTTAAAGAAAATAAAAATAACAAAGAATGGAATATATTTAATTTTTCTTTGTATTGTTCTTTCAATATGGTACCATATTATTCTACTTAAATCAATGTGATAAGTTAGGTCAAAAGTAATCTGAAAGTAATCCAAAAGTAGTCCGATTATACTACCTTAAATTTGTAATGTAATGGATTACTTTACTAACAAATTTTGTCACGTAATTTGTAATCAGTAACCGATTACAAATGGTAAGTCATCTACCCAGCTCTGCTCGTAACTGAAATGTGTTGTTCCTTCAAATCAGTCAGGGGTGGCGAACAACGGTCCTGAAGAGCCACAGGCTGCGTCCGAAAACCTAGGCAGCTGACTCGTTGCCTCGCTGCCTCATCAGACAATGACTTGTAAGGCAGTATTTTGTGCATGAAGGCATCTCATGAAACTAATTTCGGACAGACTTCTAAGGCAGTGTAACAGTTTAATGATCTACAGCAAAATAGAGAGGGCTTTGGTGAGAACTAAACACATATTTAATTAGTGATTTCTCACTAGAAATGACATCTGAAGTGTAATATGTTGGTAAAAATCGTACATTTACACACAAACTGACCCGTAAATGCAACTTCTGGACGCCATCTTTTTTCCCCAACTTAACTGTCACTGAATGGAAAGCACAGGATTGTGGGATATCAAAGGCAGCGAAGGATAAATGTACGCTGCCTTCAAAAATCCATCAGATGAAGGTATCTCAGGAGGCAGGAAGTGAAGCAAACATTAGATTCGGACGCAGCTTGATCCCTTCCTGCCTTCAAATGTTTCCTCCGAAGGCAGCATTTTCCAGGTTTCGGACGCAGCCACAGTCCTGCAGAGCTGTGCTTCAAACCTAATCAAACACACCTGAACAAGGTAATCAAAGTCTGAAGGGTTACTAGGAAGCTAAACAGACAGGTGAGTTTCATCAGGGTTGGAGCTGAACTCTGCAGGACTGAGGCTCTCCAGGAATTGAGTTCGCCACCCCTGAAATCGGTAGTGCAGTTTACCGGAGGATTCTTCATATTTGTGCTTTTTTTGTATTGATATTGCGCCCCTAGTGGCACCAAATGGAACAGCAAAAATTATGACTCTTTCTAATAAGGCCTCCTAAACTACCACTCTTTCCGCCCTGCATTCATTATCAATATACCCCATACTCAAATGGTTAAGCCAACATTGAACATGCTGTACCACTCAAACAAAGCAATGTTTTGAGAGAGAGAGAGAGAGAGAGAGAGAGAGAGAGAGAGAGAGAGAGAGAGAGAGAGATAGAGAGAGAGAGAGAGAGAGAGAGAGAGAGAGAGAGAGAGAGAGAGAGAGAGAGAGAGAGAGAGAGGAAATTAATTGTCTTTTATTGTGAATGAGCCAGCTGTCAGGGCAGGATGTGTTTAGAGTGTCTGCTGTCAATGACAGAAATGCAGTTGTGCTTTTTTTGCTTTTTGCTGTTTTTCTACACCGTGATGGACCTATAATGAATAATGCCAACCACCTATATAAGTTAGTAACATTTAGATTTGTCCAGGCATGATTATTGCGTGATTAAAGATAACTTAATGTGGATAATCTTTCAAGCAGCGAAATAACACTGGGATCTTGAAGGACGCCAGAGCTCCAGTGAATCTTCTGTTTGTGTTGTTCTGTCCCTCCATGATTGGTCCATTGTGTTGTTGTTTTTTCTTTCTATTTTTTTTTCCTTTTTTGCAGAATCAACACTGAAGTCCATGTAACAGACATCTGAGCCCATTGATCCACTGAACTGACAGGAAAAATGAGGGTTGAGAATGATTGAGAAAAATAGCTACATTATTATTCCCTCAATTTACGCTCATTCTCTCTGTTTTCGTTCTTTTTCGGTCCCCCTTCTTTCTTACATTTTTTTTCTCTCTCTGTGTGTAAAAAGGAAGTATCTAATAAAAAGCTGCTCGTGTAAAGAGATGACTGAAGCTCTCTCTGCCTCATTCGGAGTGCAGGAAGCCGAGCCGGAGACTGTGCCAAGCCTGAGCTGAATTCCTGCCAAGAATTGACTTGTTTGCTCGTCTCGCTGGAGCCAGAGGCTGACCTTATTAGCTGGGAGGGCAGCCGTCTTATTAAAACACATCTGGCGCAGAGGGAGCCTAAATAGTCCTCATATTGTCTTCCTGCGGCTCCTGACCTTGCGTTACCTAGCAGGAATGCTGACGAGGGCTTCACGCATCTGTTGAGAGTTTCTTGCCCCCTCACTCGCTCTGTCTTTCCTCTCTTCTCCTCTCTCTGTGCTGGCTGTCTTAACTGGCGCCTGTACGGTAGCTCTGTGGGACCTGTTTTTCTTCCTCTCCACCAACCCCCCGTCCCACCACTCCCCCACCTCTACCCTCTCTTCCACCTCCCTCTTTTCCAGTTTGCTGTGTTGATACAATTATCCTTGTGTAGATGTTTTATTAGTGCCAGTTGCCTGGTACAGCTTTGCTTGTTATTTTTAGCTGTGAATGCTGGCACTGCCTGTCCATGTTTATTGGACATGATACCATTTTTTTTTACCACGTTTTTGGCTGTTATACTAGGATAATACCATGTTGTTTTGAGCTTAGTACTATGGGAATGCTATGTTTTTTGGACATGTGGTAAAACTTGTGGAAGTTGTCCACATATTGTGTCAGTAGTTCTCTGTAAGGGTTGGACTGTTGAAATGAATGACAGTCTCATGTGTGATCTCGCAGCAGTTATTGCCGGGTCCCTCTTTTGCGATTCAGATAAGATCTGTCTTATAGCGACTTTAAAGAGGTGGTTGCATGCGATTTCACTTTTTTTTTACTTTAGTTAGTGTGTAATGTTGCTGCTTGAACCCAAACCGTATCTGCAAAGTTACAGCGCTGAAAGTTCAATGCAAACAGAGACATTGTCTTTTAAAGTTATGTCAGTTTATTGAACAAAAACGTCCGTTTTGGACTGACTATATCAATGCATGTTGTGAATCAAATAAATATGCCTAATTCGGTGCACAAAGAGCTCAAATGAATAAGCGTTGTTTAAAAGAATTATGAATGCATGTTTTATATTTATATTAATTTTTGTCTACTTGTCAATTCATATAATAATTATAGTAATTAGAATTCATATAATATAAATATGATCAATAATTAGTGCAAAAGGATGAGGAATTTTGTCTTTAACGTCCCCCCCCCCATTGTAAACTGCTTTAATTAGATACAGGGGGTGTGGCTTTAATGCTTCTTTGCTTGCAGCTGATTGGTCCAGTTCGGGTTTGCTTTCTTTAACCCAGAATAAAACCTGCTAGCAGGTTAGCCGTGTAGTGTAAGTTACCATGGCGATGAACACTGATAAAAAACAACCCATCTTCTTGAGCTCAAACTAACCTTGAACTTAACTGGGTAAAAACTGAAACCAGCTTTGTGAAACAGGCTATAGGACTTAAAGGAAGTGTATGTAAGATTGTGGCCAAAACTGGTACTGCAATCCCTATCCCCTCTCCCCCTCTCCCTGACTCGAGATTGTCAGATTGGCTGCCGGATCCAGCAGGAACGTTTGTATCTGCAGCTGTAGTAACTAGAGCAGAGCTGGCATCCCAGATGCTGAATCAATACTGACTTTGTGATTGGTCGATAGGTGGAGGGCGGAGCTTCAGGCCAAAACACAACATGTCAACATCAACATCAGTTGAGGGCTGCAACAACAACTTTTAAATGACAATATCCTGGCCAGACTACTGTTGTCAGTGATATAACTGTGTCAAATGAACATGATTTCTTAATGTCTACACTGTAAAAAAATATTTAGAAAAAAAGTTACCTGGTTGCCTTAAAATTTTGAGTTCAAATAAACATTTTTTGAAATTCGACAACCTTTATTAAAATATTATTAAAAGATTTTGTAAGCATATTGGGTAATTGTGTGTGTTTTATTTCTGATGACACAGTGAAACATGCCACATAGTGCTATTTTCATGATTTATCAAATGTTTTATGTGGTTCAGATACAATAATATTTTGAGTTTCTATTTATTAAACACATTTCCTTCATTGTATCAACTCAAATTTTTAATTTCAATAAACTCCAAATTTTAAGGCAACCAGGTTAAACCAACAAAAAACAAAAAAAAAATGTTTACAGTGTAGAGACATATCAGGGCCCTTTTATGATTTATTGAAATACATTTCTTACATAAAGTTCATTTAACTAAACACTAATTAGTTTATATATATATATATATGTCTTAGTGAAAATGTAAGCTTTTTGTAAGGGTTGGATTTAGGAGTAGAGGACAGAAAATAACAATAGCCCACTAAAATAAACAATAGCGAATGGAAAGTCCCCACCACGACAGAAAATCTCATGTGTGTATTACTGTTGTTGAATAGATCTGAGGGGTCAGTGTCTGAGTGTGTGTACTCCCTGAAGATTCCTCGCATTCCTTCACTTCCAGTGTGTCAAATAGCTGAACCGACACACTTAAAAGCTGTGTGTGCGTGCGTGTCTTTAGTAAGTCTCTTTGCTCAAATATTACACAAATACACAATCATATTTAAAGATTCTTTTGGCCTCATGTGAAGCTGTGTGTGGCAGCTGTTCTGAGAGAAGCCCCTCGGGCGGCCACACATGGCTCTGATTAGCATGCTGTGACTCAAGCTCTCCTCACCACACACGCTCTCACCCACAGCCCCCTGCCCTCCAGTTGAGCAGCGTCACTGTGGCGGCAACAGCGATTTTAAGACTTCGTCGGGATTTCAGCCACTCTGCAGTGTGCTCTGCTCTCACACACTTCTTTCTTATCCTCTGTTCTACTACACAGACCATTTATGTCTTCTTTTATGCTACACTGTAAATACATATTGTTGGTTTAACTTAAAAAAGTAAGTAACCTGGTTGCCTTAAAATTTTGAGTTTATTGGAAAAAAAATTGAGTTGATACAATGAAGGAAATTGGTTTAATAAAGAGAAACTCAAAATAAAAAAATAGCGTTTCACTGCATCTTCACAAATAAAACACAAACAATACCCAATATGCTTACTAAATCTTTTGATAATATTTGAATAAAGTTTGTCAATTCTCAAAAATGTCCAAAGTATTAACTCAATTGGTTTATTTTAATAAACTCAAAAATTTAAGGCAACCAGGAAAGTTATTTTTTAAATAACTTTTTACAGTGCACACATTATGCCATCTTTTGAATAGCTTTATTGTTTATGGGTCTGCATTGTTGTTGTGCAAGTTTTACAACCAAAAAACAAATAGGTGGTGTCAACTACTGGAGAAATGCATATGTGGAAGACATTTGTATAGATCTTTGTAAACATTATGGAGAAAAGGCAACGATGTTGACAAAAGGACAATCTTTTTTTTATTGCAACTTGATTTTATGAAAATGTGGAATTCTCGTTTAAAGGCGCAATATGTATGATTTTTGGATTTAAAATTTCCATAAACTACTAAAACAATTATATATAGTTTGTTGACTTATGCACTTACATTATCCCAAATGTTTCCAAGAATGTTAAAATCCAGAAAAATAAGCCATTTTATCCAGGAAACGGATTGTGTTTGTGCGTTGCCTACAAATGACTGCATGCCCGCATTACTCTCAATTTCTGGTTTTATTTTGAGACCTTGGAAACACCAAAAACACTTTAATATATTGTGTGTTGTATTAGACAGGTGAGCAACTGTTTGGATACATTCACTGACAGAAAACTAATCATTGTTATATAGCTCAACACACTTACTCTTATTAAATCTTATTTCCATGATTTACCGCAGGTACCATGTTTTACCATAACTAATATTGATTTAGCTTACTGCAGTGTGCAACAAGTGTCTCATAGTAGCCATCAAGCGAACACACAGATAAGCATCATAACAACTTTCAACACACTAATGTATCTAATATGATAAATATGACTGGAAAAAGCGGAAACAGCATTATAAAAGCTCCACAAAATCCAGGTGACCTCTAGTGACCTCTAGCTGCGTACAATTACATTTCACTGCTTTATCTATCAGACTATTCCTATATGGATCTATATCAATATTATTCTTATATGGATAAACAAATATATTATGGTCGTTTTTGGATTAATTTATGTCTCTGTGTGTAATCAGCCACACCACTGTCATCACGTTCCGGCATTGAGGCTCTATTAAACTTTACTTACAGTACTTTACATTCATTTAAAAACATTTTTGCAAAAGATTTATTTACATAAACATTTAAATGTTTTTCACAAATGTTTTTTAGAGTTATGAAGTCCAGTAATTTGCCTTAAACAAATAGTTTACTCAGAAATACAAATTCTCTCATCATTACTCACCCTCAAGCCACCCCAGGTATGTATTTTCCCCCTGCAGAACACAAAGATTTTATTACAAAAATATCTCAGCTCTAAAAGCAAATGCAAACAAATGTTGACCATAATTTTGAAGTTCCAAAAGCAAATAAAGGCAAAATCCATAGCACAACCAGATATCAGTCCATAACAGAAATACATAAATACATCCCTTTTTTGTTGCAACTGGACTTTATAAACTTTTTTGTAGAATTCTTGTTTATATATATAAACAAATATGCTTCTCTGTGTATAGTCAGCCTTCCTTACAAGCGTCCAGCAATCAGGCTTTATTTCATGAATTCTCAAAAGATGTGAAAACAAATTTAAATGAATGTTGAAAGACACCTTTAATGATTTTAATCCAGTAATTGGCCTTTTCTTCCTAAATTTCTCCCATTCTCCCAGTTGTGTAATTTTTTTTTTCTTCTCCAGAACACAAACACAGATTTTTGTATTATTATTTCTCAGCTCTGTAGGCCAATACAATGCAAAGGCTGGGTTCACCCATGATACTATTGTTACCATACTCATATTAACATACATAAATTATATTACCATGCCATAATACCACAACACTATTTATATTTTTGAATGTGTTATTTGAATAGAAGAGTAAACCATATCCAATAGGTGGCAGCAGCGCTCTAGTGACTGACTGCTTCTATAGCAGTGGTTTTCAGTCCAGGTCCTGGGGAACAACCGCTCTGCACATTTTGTATTTCTCCCTTATTAAACAGACCTGATTCAGATCATCAGCTCAATAGGAAAGAGCTCCACAGTGGGTCTCCAGAACCAGTATTGAAAAACATTGGTATGTAAGGGGTCACCGTCACGGTTTGGCTGGCTAGCATGACCCTATAGTCTTTCATGCCGAATGTTAACAGACAGGCAAACTGGTTTCATCGCATCGACTTGTCTGAGAAAATATTAAATGGGTGGTAAAACACATTCTTTCGAAGGCCTGATTGTGTTTGTGGGGTGCACTGTAATGTGTGTTCATGATTCGTTTTTAAAAAATTGCATTATTTTTCATATAATTTATCTTTATTTCTACACTGCTCTGTCCCTTCTTGTAAAAATGGTCTGATGGTTTCCGGGTTCAATGGCGCCAGTCTCTTAAAAATACGCAATGGGCTCAGATTGGTCAGCTGTCCCACCTGTGTTCTGATTCGCTAACGCCTAGTTCACGTGTTTGATGATCAGTGAGCTGTGGGTGTGGCGCCGTCATTATGTGTTTTCAACACTGACAGGGAGACGGAGTCTGCTGGATTTACAACACAAGATCATCCACTTCACCTGATATATGTTATGTGACATTACGTGAGGGAACAGGGTCGAAAATAGTTGTGTTAGTTGATCGGTAAAGTTATCACTGGCTGTGGGCGTCTGAGCCGCTTTTATATGTTTGTTATAACACTGACAGAGCCTGCTGGATTTAACTTACAACACAAGATCATCCACTACACCTGATATATGTAATGTGACATTATGTGAGGGAACATGGTAGAAAATGATTGTGTTAGTTGTTCGGTAAAGTTATCACGGGCTGTGGGCGTTTAAACACTGACGGAGATGGGGCCTGCTGGATTTACAACCTAAGATCATGAATGACCAAGTCAATGGGGAACTCATAATTCAAGATGATACACAAGTTACACAAGTTGTAGCATTGGGAAGTCTGGGAAATCTAGACGCATCTCTCTCTCTCTCTCTCTCTCTCTCTCTCTCTCTCTCTCTCTCTCTCTCTCTCTCTCTCTCTCTCTCTCTCTCTCTCTCTCTCTCTCTCTCTGTGTGTGTGTGTGTGTCTGTGTGTGTCACATTTGTGTCAAATGTGACACAAATGTGTATAAGGACATGGGTATGACATGAGCATTACAAGGAGAGGGTAACTTATGAGGACATTGGCCATGTCCCCACTTTTCAAAAGGCTTATAAATCATACAAGATTAGTTTTTTTTTAGAAAGTAAAAATGCAGAATGTTTCCTGTGATGGGTAGGTTTAGGGGCAGGGGCTGTGTAGGGAGATAGAAAACAGTTTGTACAGTATAAAAACCATTACGCCTATGGGATGTCCCCATATCTCATAAAAACAGACGTGTGTGTGTGTGGAGAGAGATTGCTTTTGTGTCATTAGCTATGTTCCCATCACCCTTTTTTTATGGGAAACGAGTGATGGAAATGTGAATAATGCTAGATGGAATTGCATTTGTCTATTAAATTCTGACATAGCGAACATTAACCTCTTTTCACAGACTTGGTTTGGTTTCTACCGGTCTTCTAATCGCTATGAGTCTCAAGCAAAACTTTTTTTCTCCCTCTTTCACTTTTGTACCCTTATAAGCTGGAGTAGAGAGGCAGCAGGCCACCAATGGCATTGGCCCATCAGGGGGCTGTGGCCCATGTCTTTGGATTATGGAATGCACCCAGAGAACATTCAAAAATCCACATAGAATGTCCTTATAGCTTAGTCAGGACATTCTTGCTTTGAGACAAAAGTGCTGCCCATTGAGCAACTGTGCTGCTGTATAACAGGTTTGAGGAGATAAAACCAGATAATCCTAACCTGACAAGCTAGACCCACATCAAGATGTTTTGTCTGGAAACTCACCATTGACAGGGCTCAATCCGAGGGGCGGGATAAACGGTTGTCCTTCAAACTCCCTCTGCACGCGATAGGATAGCGCTACAACCAGAGCAACTAAGGTGAAACGGAGCTCGTTGATAGATTAAACATTTGCCGTATCCGGTCGGCAACACTCCGAACACATCTTCCCTTTTTAAGAATGACCTCATTGCCGTTCTTTGTTCTTTTCTCTGAGAAAAGCTTAACTCCAAGTCTTTCAGAGTCACGGTGAAAGCTGATTCGAAAGACCGCCGTTCGTCAGCTTCTGTGTTTACTAGAAGCACGCAAACGCAACTCGGCCTTCATCATTATGGCCCCGCCCACCGACTCTATACACGATGTGATTGGGCCGACAAGAGTTTGGCGTTTACAGCTCAGAAGTGTATTGAGAGTTGCTAGACGACACTCGCGGGCAGATTAGATTTGCTGCCGCTAGGGTGAGTCTAGATTTCTAGGCTAAAATAATCCTCCTCTCACAGCCTAATCCAAATAGACAGGACTGAGTGTTTTCCTGCTGCTGATGGTGTGTGTGTGTGTGTGTGTGTGTGTGTGTGTGTTTGTGTAAACTTGCTGTTATATCCAGCATTTCCATATGGCTGCTGTGACATTTCCAATCTTTCACTTCCTGAACACCCAGCATGTCTTTTGATGGTGATGACGATGTTCACTGTAATCTCTTTACAGAAATGACGGCACAGATGTTTCTCATTCTGAAAAACCCATTTACAGCTAACAAGAAGCATGACAATGATGACAACCATTGTGATGGAGAGTGTAAATCGTTGCAACTCTTCTGATCTCTTATCAAGCCGTCACACATTCAGTGCATATAATGAATTGCCATTACACCTCAGCCATCAAGAACTTATAATGTTATTAACTAGAGACTATCTGATCACTTAAAAATTATCAATTAAAAATTATTTAGCCGGTGCAGACTGGGGTAGAAATACCGATTGAAGGATTGTTGAAAATGTCTTCAGGCCATAACTGTGTTAGTTTCAGACATAGATTGTAAAAAAAGATGGAAAACGCGACAGAACTTCTGTTTAAGTAATTGAAGCTGCCAGTGTCCAAATATAGCTCTGACATCTTGGTTCTCGAGTATGCGGAGTTGTGAGTGTAAAGTGGAGCCGCGATATCAAGGTCCCGCCCACATACCCACCTAATGAACAGCTTTGTGTGAATTAAACAGTTATGGAAATGTTGAAATTAAAGTTAAAGCTCCAATCTCCTCTCGAAGTTCCCGAAAAATGTTCGTTGGTGCCTCAGTGACTACTTCTCTCAGAGAAGTTGTCAATCATGACGTCACATCCTCGTTTTATAGTATCAAATAACTAACGGAAACCAAACTTATTTAAAGGGGTGATGAATTGAGAAATCAACTTTCCCTTGAGCCTTTGATATATAAAAAGTCATGGTCGGTAACTCATTACAAGTAACTTGAGTTACATAATCAGATTACTTTTTCAAGTAACTAGTAAAGTAATGCATTAGTTTTAAAATTTACAACAAAATATCTGAGTTACTTTTTTTTCGCAAGTTACTTTGTTTTCCCATTTATTGACTGACAGCTCTCTTGTCCTCATGTTGAGATAAGTCGTAAGTGTGGCGTTTTTGTGTGTAAACATTATGGTTATTGTAGTTCTACCGTGCATTTACTAATCTCATTTGCACACAAAAAAAACACAATTCAGTATTGTTCAAAATGAATAAAATCTGTGAAATGCAAAATCAGAATACTATGCAAACCTCCAATAATTAAATATGTGAAATAAATCAAATATTTTTTGCATTCACTTTATTTATTGACTTTATTGACCGATGTATTGCTGCTGACATTTAATGATTCAGTTAATCCAAAAAATAGTTTTTTTGTTTTTATTGGGTAAGTAAGTTTTACCTGAGGCTTATTATCTATTTTTGGTGTGAAAGGGTGTTTACATTTGCTCAAAAATAGAACTTTTATATATATATGAAAAAAGTAACGCAAAAGTAATGTAATGCATTACTTTTCTTAAAAAGTAACTAAGTAACACAATTAGTTACTTTTTAAAAGAGCAACGCAATATTGTAATGCATTACTTTTCAAAGTAACTTTCCCATGGTAATATAAGAATATCCTGTAAGTTTCGGAGCTGAAAACTACGGAAGCCCTGAACGGCCATGGATAATAATTTTTTTTTCTGTCTTGTTATGTCGTGATCACGAGTTAATTATCTTGTGATCTCAAGATAACAAAAGTTGTTTTCTCGTGATAACGACATAATTTTCTCGTGATCTCGAGATAACAAAAGTTGTTTTCTCGTGATCACGAGTTTCATTCTGAAATACTGCACAGCACCCAGAGTCTACGGTTGCTGTAGCAACGAACACAACTTTCACGGGCATCTGATCAATGGATAATAAACCGTGCCATCTTTCAGCAAAATCTTTGCTTCACTTAATACACATTTTATTTGTGTAATTAACATGTTTAAATGATCAAAAGAGAAGGATCCTTCAGAAGGATGGCAGATTATTCTGTTCTATTCTAAAAATCGTTTAGTTTCGATTCAGCCCATTTTATTTTCCTCATTCGTTTGAAATAACATTACATAATTTGTTTGTTATTAGTATCCTTCCTTCTAGCCTTTATTCCATTAAAAAGCGGTGCAGTAGCATACTCCATATTTCTAAAAAAAAAAAAAACGTTTAATCCAGTGAATACAGTCTCGTACAAAATACAATCGTTTTAATTGCACATTATCACTGATTTAAATTAGGCTGCAATGCATCTTTACATGGGCTATACATCACATCAAGGCGATACATTGAGTGACACAATCTGGCAAACTAACGGTTATTTAGGCTGCTGATTAAAATGGCATTTTAATGCACAAAAAGGTGCAAATAGAATAGTGAAATCAAAATGAGTTCAACAGTAAGTTTAGTAACGCACCAAACGCTATTATAGCAAACTAATCACATTAGACCATTCAGTTATATTAATTGCCTAATGCACACAGTACTGCACATATTATAGTGATCACGAAAGGTCTTCAACGCGTTCAATCTGGACCAGTACAACACATGGTGGATAGGCTATACCGCACCCCATCAGTTAATTGGTTCTATACTGCCACCTCGTGGCGCAGTTGTGTAACTTAGAAAATATGAACTCGTGATCACGACAAAACAACTTTTGTTTTCTCGAGATCACGAGAAAATTAACTCGTGATCACGAGAAAACAACTTTTGTTATCTCGAGATCACGAGTTATTTTCTCGTGATCACGAGAAAACAACTTTCGTTATCTTGAGATCACGAGAAAATTAACTCGTGATCACGACATAACAACACAGAAAAAAAATATTATCCATGGCCGTTCAGGGCTTCCGTAGAAAACATCATCCTTGTTAGTAAAAGAAAAGCTTTTCTAGACACCAGGCCCAGAAAACGAGGCTCTCAAATCAATGACGTAATAGAAGTGGGAAACGCCGCCTCTACAGATAAATGTGTACGCCTGCTTCTGTAGCCCCGCCCACCGTCTCGTGGAGCTAAATGAGCAATAGACACGCCGAAGATAGCAAAATAATTGTTTGTAAACAAGACGCAGGTCGACACTGGATTTGCAGACATTTGTGATTAAAAGCACAATGCTCTGCCTTCTATACTGGATTCGACAGGAATGGTGCAACACACTATTTGTATTTATATGTGCTAGTATTGCATTGTTACAGATCGTATTATGTGTACGTGTCTAACAGAATATATAGCATGCTGTCACAGGCTGAAGAATCCCTTATTTGTTGGTTCAGCGGGATTCGGGATCAGGTCGGACATCATCCGATCCCGATCCAACATCCTAGGGCTATGTGTTGTAATGGCAAAAAAATTAACTCCATCACTTTACTAAATAAAAGACAAACATTAGCCAATTATCTTTATAAAGATTTTTTTCTTGCAAGAAAGCTCAACACAGTCATCCGTGCCTGCATCGAGTGTGAACTGAAGACATAACAGAAGTCACAATCTCTTATACCCCCATTGTCAAAACAATCCCTCTCAGTAGTTTTCCACACATGGTAAGAGTGTTAAACACAGCACAGAAGTGCCCTGCGTGGCAGAGACACATATTAGCTCCTGTATGAATGCAAACACACTCTAAATAATCAATATTCTTCATCAGTGATTATAATCTTTCCATCACAGTGTTTTCCAGACAGGCTACCAAAACCTAAGCATGTCGCAGGCCGGTGAATCTTATAGTGAAATAACATTCATTTCTTGATCTGTTGTTCACTCTTTTGACTGGATATTTGAAGAGCGCGTGCGTGTGTGTGCCGTTCACGCTTATATCCAACGATTGGGCGGGCCAAGTAATAAAAAATAAACCAATCGCGGGTGGATGAGTGATAAATCATTGTGTTTGTTTAATAAATACGTTTTGAGAGCCCTGTCGGTTACTGCTTTCAAAACAATCCCTCCCGTGAACTGACAAGGGAGCTGAAGCTCATTAAATATGCAAATCTTTAATCTTCTCCGATCCTAGCCGTGGGCGTTTACTTTCAAGTCTCCAGTGCGGCACGCCCATCAAAACCCAGCGTTCTGGAGAGAAACCTCAAAACTAGTGTAGAAAATAGCCTATTACTTATTAGTTATGATGTTTTTGAATGTAAAAACCATGCAAACGTCATTAGTTGACCTCAGACAACAGTATAAAAATTAAACAAGCCAGTTAATGACACCTTTAAAGAACGAATACTTGAACTGACATCAGTTTGAAAAAAACTGCCTAAAATGACAGAATGCATCTCTGGAAAAAATTAACTTGAAGTGTAATTTGATCTCAACTAAACTAAGTCCCATTACATTTAATGGAGGGCTTTATGACCTATACTGCATCCAGCAACCTGGGGGCGATCGAGACGCTTTGGCTTCACTTTTCAGGATTCGTGTGATGCACTTGGTTTCCTTCACTGTAAAAAAAATATTTGGTTTGGTGTGTGTGTGTGTGTTTGTGTAAACTTGCTGTTATATCCAGCATTTCCATATGGCTGCTGTGACATTTCCAATCTTTCACTTCCTGAACACCCAGCATGTCTTTTGATGGTGATGACGATGTTCACTGTAATCTCTTCACAGAAATGACGGCACAGATGTTTCTCATTCTGAAAAAAACCATTGACAGCTAACAGGAAGCATGACAATTCGGGTCGCCAATGTCACGTGATTTCAGCAGTTTGACGTGATCCGAACTGCTGAAATCACGCGACATTAGCGATCCGAATCATCGATCGATTCACTGATTCATGAACCGTATGAATCTTTTTGGAGGAACACAGAAGAGAAGACAATTCTGAATAAAGTCGTAGTTTTTAATATTTTTGGACCAAAATGTATTTTTGATGCTTCAAGAGATTCTAATCAACCAACTCATGTCACATATGGAATACTCTGATGATATTTTTATTAGCTTTCTGGACATGGACAGTAAAGTGTGCATAGACTGCTGCATATGCTTTCGGACTAAATATAAAATATCTTAAGCTGTGTTCCGATGATGTACGGAGGTCTTACTGGTGTGGAACGACATTAGGGTGCGTCATTAATGACATCAATTTCATTTTTGGGTAAACTAACCCTTTAAGACCATCCTAGATGTACTGTATATGAATATATATTCTTCTTTCAGCCAAACACAATCAGAGTTATATTTAAAAAAAACTATCCTGGCTCTTCCACGCATTACAATGGGAATTAAAGATTAAAATATCTAAAAAAAAACAACAGAACAAATATATTTTATTGACTTACATTATCCCAAATGTTTCCAAGAATGTTTAAATCCAGAGAAATAAGCAGTTTTAACCAGGACACGGACCGTGTCTGTCACAGATAGGCTGCGACCTATGACCTATTTTGGATGGAAAGCTGAAGTGCAGGGACACATATGAACAGTTTACCCCAATAAACCCACACACAATAGATGCTGGCAAAATGCCTAATCTAACTTACTGCAGAGTGCAACAAGTGTCTCATAGAACACACATGTATCTAAAATGATAAAACAGCGCTGCGTTATACCCATTTCACACATACTCCGTCTGCAGTGCGTATGCGGTGCATATTTTTTTCCGTACCCATGTTAACGGATTACAGCTTTCACACTGATGCGGATGCGGTCCGTCAGTCCATTCCAGGTGCGTTGCGTCTACAGCAGTGCAACGATCGAACAACAAAGTTCTTTATGACCTGCAGGATTTCTTTTAAAAGGGTTTAAAAATGAAAGAAAAGACGAGAATTGGCTGTTTTTGAATAGCCTATTCTAAGTTTCTAATTTAAAATGTGTGTGATTTTAGGCAATAATCTATGTTTAAATGTTTTGCCATTTGTGTGAGCTAAATCTAAAGTACTATGCTATATATATGAATTTATGAATTGAATAAAATGTTGTTTAAGTGTAGTAGATCTCAGAGGTGGACAAAGTACATACCACTATTACTTGAGTAAAAGTAAAAGTACTACTGGTCAAATATTACTCTGTTACAAGTGAAAGTTGAAAAAACAGATTTTTACTCAAGTAAAAGTACAGAAGTATTTGTTTTCAAAAGTACTTAAGTATAAAAGTAAATTTCCTTTTTTTATGCCAATGCATTATTTTATTATTGTTGTCTAAATGCACACTGTCATCATGGTTTAAGCCAGTCAATGATGCTCCATCTGATATACTAGCATACGACTAACTTAAACTCATTTAAACACTTGTATATAAGTTACAAAGCTCTTTATAAAGCTGCTGTCACTTTAAGGCCGAATGCACGGATCCAATACACTGATACACATCTGATATTCTCCAACTTTACTCTTCTCTTTCTCCCAGACGTTTATATTTTTTATATTTTATAAGACATGCACCAAGTGTATGCCAACTAAACTAATTTTGATTAAAAAAAAAAAAAAAACTGAAACATACTTTCAAAGTATAACTATGGGTGCACACACTTGTGCCTAAGAACCGTCTTCTTCCATTTTGCTATGAACAGATCAGTGTTCAAAAAAAGTTATTATATGACTATAAGAGTGATTCCTGATAGACTGTCTGAAACAACAACAACAACAACAACAAAAAAACTTTTAAAGAAGGAAAAAATCATCCACCGACTTTCAGAGCTGCAACCGAAACGACTTTCGACCTAAATAGAAATGTAATTGAGTAAAAAGTACGATATTTGTCTTTCAAATGTAGTGAAGTAAAAGTCATAAGTTTCCAGAAAAAATAATACTCCAGTAAAGTACAGATACTCAAAAAGTGTACTTAAGTACAGTACTCAAGTAAATGTACTTAGTTACTGTCCACCTCTGGTAGATCTACGTTAACCCGACTTCTATGAAAGAGTAAACAAAGAGAATTGCAATTCTGACGAGCCATGTTCAGTAACAACTTTTGGATTTTAAATAAAAAATAATGAATAAATGCTGTGTTTGTGGTATGCAACAGTGGATCAGTTTCACACTGCAAACGCATTATATGTGAAAGCACAGCAGGGCATGTGTTATAAATATATCCATATTTATAACTTTTTAAACTATAATCACTAGCTTCCAGTAATGGCTGTACGCGAGTCTAATTCCGAAGGGAGAGTTACATTAAATATACATTAATCTTTAGTAAAAAGTAGTCAGGGATTTTTTTTTTGTTCCCATCAGGAATATTAGGCTGCTGTCACATGCTGCACAGATCCAATATACTACGCAAGCGGTTTTTTTCTCAACTGTTTACGTTCATTTAAGAAATAACTGACTATGTTTACAGGGATACTCACCAAAACTGGCATTTTGATATCATTTTGAGTGAATTAGAAGAGAAAGAGAACTCGATTCAGTATTTGTGCGCTGTCTAAAACGCATCTTTCCCGGCACAAAGTGAGTAGAATTGTGTTCTCTTTCATGTCTACTTGCTCTTGAATATTTAAATTCACAAGGCTTAAAAACAAAACAGGGATCTTGGATCATTCCGACAGCATGTGAAGGCAGCATTAAGACACATAAGATGTGACCAAACATTTTAACCACTCAAATATCTGATATTCAGGACTGTGTGTGCGGTCATAAATGGATCTCATCACACCTGATATCCACTGCAGCAGCTGGTGTTCGGACTAGGTGCATGTTGCTAGGAGACATGCTTCCAGGAAGACAGGAGTACTGGATGCTTTTCAAACCTCTCACCGTGAGCTACACACAGCACACCACAGGAAGATTTCAGAAAAACAAACACACACAGAGCATATGGTTAGTGTAGAGATCGGTGGAGGTGTTGAAGTAATGGAGACTTTGATTGCTGCTGTTTTTTTCTGCTTTTTTACATGTTTTTTATTTTTTATTTTTTATTGCTCTGATCACATTCTTATCTTGCTCATTAGGAATATGACAGATGAAATTAATGTTTTTATTATACAGCTTTTATATAACACTAGCCTTGTGAAAAAGAAAAGCACCAAATTTAAGATTTCCTTTATACACTTTTTCAAAAGAGCACTTTGAAATAATTCCATTTGAAACCTTTTACTACATTTTAAACCAGAATGTTTTAAGAATCTTTTGTTGTGCTTTAAAGAAGCACACTTATTTTGATGTGTTGACTAACAAACTAAAGCACATGTACTAAATTTCAACCTCATTGTCACAAATGTGTAATTACAAGTATAACTGCAATTAATTAAATTAATTAAATTAACAAAATTTGGTAGTCTTTTTTTTTTTTTTTTTGAGAGTGTACCCATATATATATATATATATATATATATATATATATATATATATATATATATATATATATATATATATATATATATATATATATATATATATATATATATATATATGCTATATATATATATGTATATGTATATGCTTGCAGGATATATATGCCTGCATCAAAGGAATGTTACTTTGCTCACAGCTCATTATCAGGATGTCTGAATATCAGTAGCCTCTGAAAAACAGGTGGCAGTATTGAGCCATATTGTTTACTGTCAGTACATGTTGTATCTCTTTTTTATAGACTTAGCATTTTTTTGCATTCACTGTCTGTCCATCTGTCTCTAAACAGTTGCCCCCTGTTTAGAGTCTAATATAGCCTGTCAGTGCTGTCATGACTTTCCCCAGGGCAGACAGGTCTTTTCTATGATTTTTCTTTCTTTTAATGGCTAAACAGTGATGGTAAGCTGAGTCACTAATGTAGAAATCAAAAACTCGCCATTCAAACAATCTCAAGCTGCTTCTACTCGTGCAAAAACATTTTGAAAAATCAGCACCCTTTTGCTGTCCAGTTTAAAACTCTTGCCAGTGTCAGATAATTTCTACTTTAATTTATAATTTTAATCCGACAAACACATAAATTACACAATAACACATAGACAAAAGACCACACACACACACACACACACACACACACACACACACACACACACACACACACACACACACACACACACACACACACACACACACACACACACACACACACACACAAATCCTGGCCTGTCAGTGTTGCCCATTGTGTGGCTGTGAGTGTTTTCTCACAGCGTAACTGCCAACAGATGGTCAGCTCTCTCTCTCTCTCTCTCTCTCTCTCTCTCTCTCTCTCTCTCTCTCTCTCTCTCTCTCTCTCTCTCTCTCTCTCTCTCTCTCTCTCTCTCTCTCTCTCTCTCTCTCTGTGTGTGTGTTTTGTGGTCTTCCCTGAGGGATGTAAAGCCCTTATCTCACACAGAACATATGCAGCATGTATGTCTGCAGTTACCCAACAGTACAGGAAGGAAAGTGAGACAGATGACAAAAGAGGTGGCAGAATTAAAGGTTTGTTTTGGGATTTTCCATTAATAGGATACACTTTAGTGTCTTGTTACTTTTTATGCATTACAGGCACAACTCCTTTTTTTTTACCCTTTATTATTGAATATGTTAAGTTAACCATTACTTAACCCTAACACCAGCATGAAAAGTAGTTTCAACACATCAAATGTCTATACTTTTTTTTTAAAGGGTTAGTTCACCCAAAGATGAAATTTCCTCCATTGTTTACTCACTCTCAAGCATCCTAGGTGTATATGATATTCTTCTTTCTAGAGAATCGAAGTTAAATAAAAAATGTCCTGCCTCTTCCAAACTTTATAATGGCAGTGAATGGCAGCCCAAAATTTGAAGCCCCAAAAAAGTGCATCCATCCATTATAAAAGGGCTCATGGCTCGGGGGATATAAAAAAATCTATATTTAACACTTTATAAAGAAAATATCTAGCTTCCAGCGGACCGTCTTCCATATACAACTGATGAAAAAAGGTGTTACTGGCACGATGATGACATTGGACGTAGTGTAAAAAAGCTTAACTGCCGCAATGTAAGCATATTGAACTATTAAGAGGCATTACACTTTCTGCATAAGTTGAATAGGAAGCCTACCAGAAGCTAGATATTTTACTTTATAACGTTTAAATATGGATATTTTTCTTACACAAGCCTATCAATTCATGTCAGAAGGCCTTTATTAACCCCCCAGAGCCACGTGGAGCACTTATATAATGGATGGATGCACTTTTTTGGCTTCAAATTTTGGGATGACATTCACTTCCTTTATAATGCTAATACTACAAACTTAATCTGCAACTTTTTTTAATTAATGTTCATGTTATATTGAAGTTTTATTAAATGGTTATTGCTAAAACAACAGCTTTAAACTATGCACTCAGGTAAGGTGTTAATGTGGGGCTGTGCCTTCAATGCTGTTAAATTAGAAAAGTGACAATATTTCTTTTCATCGTTCTGTTCTGTCTTTTACCTTACTGACTGTGGGAAGGTTTCAAGGGGAAGTGACATAAGAAACCATCAAAACACACCAAACCAACTCAGTCAAATATGCGTGTATGAATCAGAAGTGCATTACTTATAGCTGTCTTGATCTTCAACCCTGACACTCAACAGGATGAGGTGAACTAACCACTGTCTGTGCTTCAGCGCACACTGATCGTTCTCAGTGTAGAAAACCCACACTTCACGTTTTTGGTTAAGACAACATCCAGTTGTTACATTTGCACAAGCTAGGTTTAACATCTTATTTGAGATTTCTAGGATTTCAATATAGGGGGGCTCAGCCTCAGCCCCAATGATGGTATGATTATAATAGGTTCTACACTACATATCAAAACAACTCATGAATATTGATTTCATTTCAAATTATTTCAACTAACCAGATCATATTCAATATTATTTAGAGTATATTTAAAGTAATATTTAGAGTATAGATAGATAAACATTATATCACTGCATCTTTTTTTAATAACTGTCACCCCCTGTTTGAAAAAATTCAAAATGAATACACACTCACCTAAAGGATTATTAGGAACTCAATACTAATACTGTGTTTGACCCCCTTTCGCCTTCAGAACTGCCTCAATTCTACATGGCATTGATTCAACAAGGTGCTTAAAGCATTTTATAAATGTTGGCCCATATTGATAGGATAGACTCTTGCAGTTGATGGAGATTTGTGGGATGCACATCAGGGGCACAAAGCTCCCGTTCCACCACATCCCAAAGATGCTCTATTGGGTTGAGATCTGGTGACTGTGGGGGCCATTTTAGTACAGTGAACTCATTGTCATGTTCAAGAAACCAATTTGAAATGATTCAAGCTTCGTGACATGGTGCATTATCCTGCTGGAATTAGCCATCAGAGGATGGGTACATGGTGGTCATAAATGGATGGACATGGTCAGAAACAATGCTCAGATATGCCGTGACATTTAAACGATGCCCAATTGGCACTAAGAGGCCTAAAGTGTGCCAAGAAAACATCCCCCACACCATTACACCACCAGTGCACAGTGGTAACAAGGCATGATGGATCCATGTTCTCATTTTGTTTACACCAAATTCTGACTTTACCATCTGAATGTCTCAACAGAAATCGAGACTCATCAGACCAGGCAACATTTTTCCAGTCTTCAACTGTCCAATTTTGGTGAACTCGTGCAAATTGTAGCCTCTTTTTCCTATTTGTAGTGGAGATGAGTGGTACCCGGTGGGGTCTTCTGCTGTTGTAGCCCATCCGCCTCAAGGTTGTGCGTGTTATGGCTTCACAAATGCTTTGCTGCATACCTCAGTTGTAACGAGTGGTTATTTCCGTCAAAGTTGCTCTTCTATCAGCTTGAATCAATCGGCCCATTCTCCTCTGACCTCTAGCATCAACAAGGCATTTTCGCCCACAGGAAAGCCGCATACTGGATGTTTTTCCCTTTTCACACCATTCTTTGTAAACCCTAGAAATGGTTTTGCGTGAAAATCCCAGTAACTGAGCAGATTGAGAAATACTCATACCGGTCCGTCTGGCACCAACAACCATACCACGCTCAAAATTGCTTAAAGGGTTACTTCAGCGATTAGCATATGGCTTTGTATCAGTAGAAACCCTGGAGTATATTCAAATGATTGTGCTTTCCCCCCTCATATCCCCCTGAGACAAGAGATTTATGCATTTTATTTCTGGAAAAATTCCTCCTATGATGCAAATTGACGATATTTGCATTCGCGCGGTGACTCACTTATTATATTTAACAGACACGTTCAGTTTTTAATTGTAGTGTCTTCTCTAACTCAGTCACTGTAATCAAGTTGGTGGCTTTGGGAATGGCCTCACAGGGCAGCGAAGCATTCTGGGAATTGTAGTCTTTCATCCCCATGAGACAAAAATACATTTTTTGTCTTTTCTCAGTCAAGAAGGTACCAAATTAAAAAATAATTTCACATTTCGACTACATTGATGTCCCAGTTTAAATACAGATTCATCTACCCAGCGCTGAAGTACCCCTTTAAATCACCTTTCTTTCTCATTCTGACATTCAGTTTGGAGTTCAGGAGATTGTCTTGACCAGGACCACACCCCTCAATGCATTGAAGCAACTGCCATGTGATTGGTTGATTAGATAATTGCATTAATGAGAGATTGAACAGTTGTTCCTAATAATCCTTTAGGTGAGGAATGAAAATATTGTATTAAAAGTTAATGCTGCATTTAAAATGTTTTAAAAAGACGCAAGGACAGAAATTTAGTAGATAAAGTAACCTTTTTTTTTTTGATTGTTTGTAAAAAAAAAATGCTTTTTTAACCTCGCATAATATTAAGCCACGAGGGACTTGTTTGCTGGGCTCTGCGTTGGCTCCATGCAGAGGTTGGTATTCTGTGTGCTTTCGGTAGTTCTTGTATTTCAATTGATCTTCGGCAGATTATTGCACTTGTGGAGGTTGCACAACCTCCAGCCTGTCAAGACATCAAGTCCACGTTTCCTAAAAAATATCACTTCTATCAACAAAAAAAGAAAAAACAGTCACCAAATATGAAACCCTGATACTTGGACCTTTCCGACAATATGAATTTGTCAAGATTATAAAAAGTTTTGATTATAAAGTAGTTAAAAAAAATGTAATATGAAACCTGACACCACCCACAAGGGGAGGAGCCCGCTCAAATAATTTAGAGTACCATTTCCATGGTGATGCAGTGTCCAATTTCAAAATTGGATTTTTACATTTTTTAAGCTTTCGAATAAGACCTAATTTATGATGATTTCTGAAATATGTGATACTAAAAAAAGAGTACCACACGTGCTTTGCAGGTGCACTATGCAACTTTCCGTCCACTGGAGGTCGCCCATTCAAAACAAAGGCGTAGTTTGATGACGCAAACTTTGAGCGCAGCATTTTGGGACTTGTGGTCTTCACATCACAGCCAGTGGAAAATAGGACTCGGGCAGAAATCACGTTCATGCATGCGGTTATTAACATTACTGTAGTGTGAAGCAGCGCAGGACCGAGTGTTGTGCAGCTGTTGAAAATGATGTTATGACATTACTCCATGCGTTCACTTGTTCACACTGCTAAGAGTAAAGCGCTCCTGCCAAATAAAACTCGAAACCGAGGGTAACGCAGATATGACGCAATTGACAGGCGACTCACTCTAACGCAATGCTGAAACCTTAGTTAAAATAGCAATTTTCTCACAATTTACAAATAGTTGGAAACATTATTTCCATATTGGATATTGTAGGTACTCAACTGAACAAAATATATAAAACCGGCCTAGTGGTTTTTGGATATTATTCTGCAAAATACATAGTGCATCTTTAAGGGTTAAAAAAATATATACATTCCAACTTCCAAAGTGACCACAAATCTAAGACTAAGAAATGTATGATACAATCAGCTGCCGGGTTATTATTTATTAGAATAAACATATTTATCTGTCTCTGTCATTCACTCTGATAAGCAGTTTAAGTGAGTGTCAATGCACTGTAAATATAATATTTTCAAAATTGGTTATCACAACTTTTTTTTGTCTTATCAACTTAGATTCACAAATGTTGTTCAGGTATCATAATATTTTGAGTTTCTGTGATTAAACTAATCTCTTTCTATCAACTCAAATTATTTATTTTGTTTATTTTAAGGCAACCATGTTAGGCTACTCACGTTAAGCCTTAAATAATTTCTGTGCATGACACAGGTTGATATAATGCATCGTCCACAATAATTATATTTTCAAATCACATTTTCAAAAGTATGTCTTCATTGGTCTAAAGCGCCCCATTTTATTTTTTATTTTATTTTGTTGCTGTATTGTGATCAGGGGTGAACGCAGTAAAAACTTTTACAGTTAATGGGAAACAGTCTTGTATTGCTCCCTCATCACATTATGTAAACTTCATTTATGACAAGGAACTAAACAGATGCAGATGTCATGACAATCTATCAATAAATGCGCACACTTCGTGCTCTTCTTGACTGCATCTGATGTTGGCACTGTGCTGCTGTGGATTGAAAAACACTGAATAACGTAGACTAAAAGAGTCTAGGAGCCGAACACAGCCTCCAATTTCATATTAGATTTAAATGAGGCAATCACAAATTTGTGTGCAGATTACGGAGCTATCACACATTTTTAGAGGGCCTGGGTAGAAATTTAGCCCCCCTAAAAAGGGCCTAGTGACACCCCTGGCATCATCTCTGCATGGACTTAGTACCAAACCTGTCTTTAGGGTTTCTGGGCCTTTGTACTGTTTATTGCTTCAGATCCCACTCAGTTAAAATTATTGGATGTTCTTTCTTCTGGAATATCAGTGTCTTCCTCTTTCTCTCTTTCTGCCATTTGATATGTTCCTCCATATTAAATGTGTCAACGAAACTGAGGTGTGTTAATAATAGAGAAACCGGTCTTGTCTGTAGCATGGCTGTTGGAAACAGAGAGGTGCATTCTGGGAAGGCAACTGAGCACTCCGTGGTTTGAGGTCTTTGGTTACATTACTCATAAATAAATTCAACTGAATATGAATACTGTATGAAAACATATTAAATAAACATCATATGTAGTATTTCTGAGGGCACTGGGTCATATAAAATATGTCATATACAATTTTATCAGATGTTATCAGATCTCATTGACATTGATTTGACAAGTTACTCTAAAGTAATGTCATATATTACCAGGGCATATGTCAAAAGAAAAAACCCCCAAAACAAACAAACAAAAACATGGTTGTAGATGCCACACTTGTCGCTGTTAAAGTGTAATTGCACACAAAAAAACTGAGTATACTTACAATGGGTTAGGGTTTGATTAAGTGTTTGATGCTTGTAATAACACACTATAAATGTAAGAAATTAACTACATATTACATGAAGAAGTTCACATTAAAATCTAACACATTACAAGTTACATGTCGCAGTCTCACTCTGCTCTCCTTCATTTCTGGAGATATGTCAGGTTTGAGACAAATGTTCCCTGTGAGAATGTTTTTGCTGGATGTTGTTATTTGAAATTCTAGGATGGGCTGTGAGCATATGCAGTTCCTTCCTGTAATGTCAGACATATCAATGTTTAAAGGCACACTACTGTATATGTAACTTTTGGTCCTCTAGCGGTTAAAAAATTAAACTGCATGCATTTTGCTTAAGAACATTGTTTTGGATGTTTCAGCTCTGCGTAACCATGTGGGTAAATATAGTTATCATACTGCTCATAAAACATTCACTACTAGGCTTAAGAGATATGACCAGATTAGATGCACACCCGCGAACCGTATCCGAGTCTGCTTAAAAAGTTGTTCGGTTCGTTGCTGAAGTAAATGCAATCGTATTAAAGTGTGGAAGTGAACTGCTATTAATTATGTATGATTTGATAAAAATGTGTTTTGTGTGTTTCACTCATTTTCCTGATGAGCATGACTGACATACTACAAGCAGAGAGCTTTAGATTAAATTTCTGCTTATCTTCAGCGTTCTTTAGTAGCCTAGAAATCTAGATGCACCTTAGCAGCAGCAAATCTAGCAACTCTCTATAGACTTGCGAGTTGGAAAACCCAACGTCTGGTCAGGCCAATCACATCGTGTATAGAGTCGGTGGGCGGGCTTAACATATGGCAGAGTTGTGTTGGTTCCACGTGCTACTTGAAAACAAAGAAGCTGGCGAACGACGGTCTTTTGAAACGGCTTTGGCCACGACTCAGGAAGACTTGGAGTTAAGCTTTTCTTTTAGAAAAGAAGAATGGCACTGAAGTCATTCTTAAAATGGGAAGATGTGTTCAGAGTTTTGCCGACCGGATACGGCGAATGTTTAATCTATTTACTAGCTCTGCTTCACGTTGCTCTGGTTGGTTGTAGCGCTATCCATTTGCGTGCAGAGGGAGTTTGTAAGACAACCGTTTATCCCACTTCTCGGATTGAGCCCTGTCAATGGTGAATCCCCAGAACTAAAATCTTGGTGTGGGTCTGGCTTGTCAGGCTAGTTCTTTAGAGCATTTGGCAGTTCATTCGCGGCAGATAGATGCAAGTGCCATTACGTACTGAAGCTTTGGTAACATAACCAAAGGTTCAAAAACTAAAATATAAAAGTGAGGTGAGCAACACTGTTAACCCTTAAATGCATGACTGTTTCGCCAAACATTCTTACATATTCGGGTCGTTAGCGACCCGGATCTATTTTTAACGTGGATAGACCTCTACCTGTCGTGATAATATATAAAACTCCTGATATTAGAGTAACACTTACAGAAGAATAACATAAAACCTATTCCGTTACCTTTTGGAGCTTGGAAGGATTCAGTTTGAGCAGATGTTTAATACCATCATCATCTGTCCTCGTCAGAGCTCGTTTACCAGTATATTCAGCATCTGCTCATATTCGCGATCTCCAGCATATTCTCCAAACTCGTTTTCAATGTCTTCAAAATCAATATTTTGATCACTGACAGCTTCTTGAGCACATCCATCATCAAGAGACAGTGATACTAATATTTGATTCTGTTTGGAGATGTGAGAACTGAGGATTTTGACATGTAAAAGCGATGCGGAGATTAGGGATGTTAACCGATGACCGTTTGACCGATGGTTGTCCGTATCAACGTTAATCGATCAAAGTTGTCGGTTAAAAAAAAAGGGATCTCTAAATTAGTCTATTATAGACAGTGGACTAAACGCTACTAAAGTTAGCCATCTCATTCCAAAATCTTTTTGTGTGAAGTGAACAAATCCTAGCCTAGAAATCTAGACGCACCCTAGCGGCAGCAAATTTAATCTCCCCGCAAGTGTCGTCTAGGAACTCTCAATACCCTTCTGAGCTGTATTCCTCACAATCATGACGGGCCAATCACGTCGTGTATAGAGTTGGCGGGCGGGCCCATAAATGACGACAGCCGATTTGCGTTTGCGTGCTTCTAGTAAACACAGAAACTGGCGAACGGCGGCGGTCTTTCGAATCAGCTTTGTGGCAATCATGAAATGTTGAATAACCTGTGCTTAAGGGAACCTACAGAGAGTAGAGAGAACTCTGAATCTATTAGCGCTAAATTTAGTCTCTAACTCAATCACTGCCAAGCAGGCTTGTGCAAAATTCAGAACTTCAGAATTGGCCTCCATTCAGTTCATGAATTGGAATTTGTCTTGAACTTCATCAATGCAAAGCAATTTCCTTTTAATATGATTAGTAACTAATTAAATTACACATTTTACCTCACAATTACATTCATTTTGTAGTTTAATAACACAATTTCCTTACACGCACCTACACTGTAAAACAATCACACACAGTATTTACTTTAAAAAACAATTTTGGTAACAAAATTACACATAATATTTAAGTAGTTTTTATTATGAATGAAATATTATTAGTGGAATGTGCTTTTTTAATTTAAGTTCACTTTGAAAAAAAAAAAAAAAAATTAGAGTAAATGGAAATGACCTGTTTATATTTGACTTTTAGTTATGTTATTCAATTATTAGTCTGTTTGATGCTGGCACAAGTAGAAACAATCTTGCTACTGCACTAGTTAGAGCAAAGTTATTGCTCATTGAACAAAGCAACATTCTTCATAATAATAGTAATGATAATAATAATACTTGCAGTTATTCACATCACAACCATAAGCTCTACACGTCTGCACAATGGTAACGGTCAAAACTTCAATATAACAGAAATACATAAATGAACATTATACATTAACAGATGTTTCCCTTCACTCAAAAACACATTAAACAACACTTAATTTCAATATTAATCTCCATTTCCAATATGCAAAGCACGCTGAGAACTAGAATGGTGTCTCTAAATAAAACTGCACAATTGAGCTAATTCTCTTAAAATAAACAAGTCATCTTATTTTCCTTCATTTTATCAGCTTAATCGGTTCTTCAATTCAAGCCTCAAAATTGCTTACATTTCCTTTAAAAAAATTAGGAAAGCATATCTCTTGGTTTTATTTATTTACAACACTGAACCATAATTTTCTTAAGAAAATATACACACTATTTTTAATTATCACCTAATTTATTTATTTTTTTGTGAAAATTACAAAACCCATGATTACTATTTTTACAGTGTAGTCACTCCTGAACTCTGCATACATTTTGTTATGATCAATTGAAATAAATTACACCCTCAATGTTGTTTAATTTGTTTTGTTCCAATGTTATTTTCATTTCAAAGTAATCAAATAACACAAAGTTACATGCAGTGTAATCAAAATTACACTGCATGTAAATGAAGTTATCATTAATTCCATTGCAAAACTCACTGAGCAACACTGATGCATCTAATTCTCAATAGCTCAAACACAAATGTTTTATCATTGAGTCTGCAGCGTTCTGGTCTGAAGATCTTTCCTGCAACACTAAAGATTCTCTCAACAGATGCAGAGGAAGCTGCTATGGCAAGATGGACATGTCTATGAATTTCTTTGCATTTTTTTAAATTTAATTTCTGCTTCCTTTAATTCAAATTCAAATTGTAATTCTATATCCTGTTTTTGACATCAATTCAAATTCAATTCAAATTCAAGAATTGAATTGGAATTTGGGAGTCATTCTCAATTCAATTCTGAATTGTGCACAAGCCTGCTGCCAAGTGAAATCTAACAATTTACTAGCCTGTAGCTAATGACAAACATTTTAGCTATTTAACTCATTTTCAAGTTTTATATTGTAGAGGGTTGATAAGTCAAAATGCCACCATATTTGTGTAGCATATTGAGTGCAACTTTAATCAAATACTGGGGCGGATCTACCGGGGTGGCATGGGGTGGCAACTGCCACCCTAAGAAAAACCATTGCCACCCCGTCTGCCACCCCAGCAGTTTATCCCAAATTTACAATATATTAAATAGAAATAGTTTCCTCTATCGATTTACATCAGCGGTAGCCTAGAAATCTAGACTGACCCTAGCGGCAGCAAATCTAATCTGCCCGAGTGTCGTCTAGCAACTCTCAATACCCTTCTGAGCTGTAATCGCCTAACTCTTGCCGGTGTCATGACAAATCCTGTCCTCTATGAAATTGTGTCCGCAAGGACCCCCAGAGTGATTCTATTGGCTGAAATAAATTTTAATATGTAATCTGTTCAGAGCCTGATTAAAATTTTTACAAAATCGCGTTTTGATTTTTGCTGTTTAAATTGTGTTAAAATAGTCTTTAATGTCTTACAAAGCATATGTTTCATATGCTAGTTGTATATAACTGAAGCTATAAGTGCTTATATAAGTATATAAGATATATACAAGTATATCTCGTATATAATCTATTTATTTTGTGCACCTGTTCTGTATATTGCTGGGTTTTTTAAAAATTCTTTATTATTTACATTATAGGTACATTACTATGTCATGATTTTGTATTGGTACTTAGTTTATCAGTCAAAATAATTCAGAACATGTTTTTGCTCCCATTATAGCAATCAATTACATATTTTTTGCCTGTGTATGTGTGTACTTAGTATGGCAATGAATTCATAGTTATTATTTCATTATTTTTAAACAATTGCTTGTCCAGAACCATGCATAACAACTTTTGTTCAGGCATTTAAAATCTTATCTTATCTTATCTTATCTTATCTTATCTTATCTTATCTTATCTTATCTTATCTTATCTTACCTTATCTTATCTTATCTTATCTTATCTTATCTTATCTTATCTTATCTTATCTTATCTTATCTTATCTTATCTTATCTTATCTTATCTTATCTTATCTTATCTTATCTTATCAATCACATCGTGTATAGAGTCGGTGGGCGGGGCCATAATGACGACGGCCGAGTTGCGTTTGCGTGCTTCTACACAGAAACTGGCGAACGGCGGTCTTTTGAATCAGCTTTGACCGCGACTCTGAAAGACTTGGAGTTAAGCTTTTATCTGAGAAAAGAACAAAGAACGGCACTGAAGTCATTCTTAAAAAGGGAAGATGTGTTCGGAGTGTTGCCGACCGGATACGGCGAATGTTTAATCTATCAACAAGCTCTGTTTCACCTTAATTGCTCTGGTTGGTTGTAGCGCTATCCTATCGCGTGCAGAGGGAGTTTGAAAGACAACCGTTTATCCCGCCCCTCGGATAGCTGTCAATGGTGAGTTTCCAGACCAAACATCTTGATGTGGGTATCATCTAGGGCTAGGCTACATCAGCGGCGCTTCAATGTGATTAAAAAAATAACAAGAAAACAATTCTTTCTATTGTCCAAACAAATGACTCAATGAACTGCTTAGTGATCTGCAACGCAACTCACCTCTACCGCCTGTTTCACACACAGTCCGTTTGCAGTGCGTATTTATTTTTTCCCGTAACGTTACCCATGTTAACAGGTAACAGCTTTCACACTGCACACCGATGCGGTCCGGCATTGCCTTCAGGAGCGGTGCGTGACGTGCGTCAGCACTAATTATTGAAGTGAAAATCTTATTTCACCACAGATGCATATAATTTAAAGTTTTATCTGTTTCAAAGTCAACACATGACTTTTTGCCTCAGGTAAAGCAAGGAAAACGACACATTTAGGTAAATAGGGAGACATAACGGACAGCACTCGTCATTTCTTGGAGGTGGAGAAGGAAAGTACTTTGTGACCTGCAGTATTTCTTATAAAAGATTTAAAAATGAAAGAAATGAAAGACTAGATTTTTTTCCTATTCTAAGTTTTAATGTAATTTTTTTTTTATTTTAACATTGGTTTTTAACATTTTTTGCCACTTGCGTGAGCAACATATAAATATAAAGTATATTTAATATAAGTATACGTGAATCCACAAGATTCAGTGTTGCCACCCCTCATAGTTCTCATGCCACCCCCTTGCCACCCCATGAATAATTTTCTAGATCCGCCCCTGATCAAATATCAATCTCAACAAAAGTTAACATAAATACATGCAAGGTGAATTCAGTATATAATCTAATAAAATGTTTTCTAGCTACTGTATTTCTACTAAAATGTGAGAAATGCATTTGGTGTTTTTTAAGAACATAAAATGCACAGTGGAACTGCACAGAAGAACACTACATATGGTCTCTGCTCGGTGGGCCAAAGGGTTTAAGTGATAAAAACAGGTTTCGCTTAGCTAGAGAAAAAATTAGAGGGAGCTTTGGGTGTGACAGACAGAAGTGTGTTTGCTGTGGTTGGTGCTATTTGTTGGGCGCTGTAGTGTGAATCAACTGTCACTGAATCATCATCACCTCCCTTTAAATAAACAGCCTGAAGCTGAACACACGTCCTCATGACCTGGATCACACACACACACACACACACACACACACACACACACACACACACACACACACACACGCACACACACACACACACACACACACACACACACACACACACACACACACACACACACACACACACACACACACACACACACACACACACACACACACACAAACACACACACACACACACACACACACACACACACACACACACACACACACACACACACAAACACACACACACACACACACACACACACACACACACACACACACACACACAAACACACACACACACACAGAGTGCATGTTAAGCTGTATAAAGAGAGTCTGTTTGTTTAATAATATATCCTAAATTATGCAGTGAGAGGTATATTACATATATTATACATGTTCTATGCCCTGTCTCTTTCTCTCTAACACACACATATGCAGGCCAGGTCCCTGCAGTAAAGGTAAGCGGTCAGTTGGTCAGTTCACACGGAAGTCCTGGTGAGGCCGAAAGTGCAAATCAATAGCCCTTTCCTTCTTCTTGTTTCTCTGAAACAGGGGTCTCTGATAGCTGGGGCCATTGAAAACCATGTCAGAGTGAGGGAGGACCAATTCAATAATAATCATTTTTCATGATTGTTTAAAACACCTTTCTATAAAAGCTGTACATACAGTAATAATGATAAATGAATGTTAATTTGTAGACAGTAAAGTCCCTTTCACATCGAACTTGAATTCTTTCATAAAAAAAATGCAAGCAAATCTCATTTTAATATGTGTGTGTGTGTGTGTGTGTGTGTGTGTGTGTATATACACTAACCTAAAGGATTATCAGGAACACCATACTAATACTGTGCTTGACCCCCTTTCGCCTTCAGAACTGCCTTAATTCTTCGTGGCATTGATTCAACAAGGTGCTAAAAGCATTCTTTAGAAATGTTGGCCCATATAGGATAGCATCTTGCTTGGTGGAGATTTGGAGTTGATGGAGATTTGTGGGATGCACATCCAGGGCTCGAAGCTCCCATTCCACCACATCCCAAAGATGCTCTATTGGGTTGAGATCTGGTGACTGTGGGGGCCATTTTAGTACAGTGAACTCATTGTCATGTTCAAGATACCAATTTGAAATGATTTATGTTTGTGACATGGTGCATTATCCTGCTGGAATTAGCCATCAGAGGATGGGTACATAGTGGTCATAAAGGGATGGACATGGTCAGAAACAATGCTCAGGTAGGCCGTGGCATTTAAACGATGGCCAATTGGCACCAAGGGGCCTAAAGTGTGCCAAGAAAACATCCCCCACACCATTACACCACCACCACCAGCCTGCACAATGGTAACAGGCATGATGGATCCATGCTCTCATTCAAAAGCCAAATTCTGACTCTAAAATCTGAATGTCTCAACAGAAATCGAGACTCATAAGACCAGATAAAAAATTTCCTGTCTTCAACTGTCCAATTTTGGTGAACTCGTGCAAATTGTAGCCTCTTTTTCCTAATTGTAGTGGAGATGAGTGGTACCCAGTGGGGTCTTCTGCTGTTGTAGCCCATTCGCCTCAAGGTTGTGCGTGTTGTGGCTTCACAAATGCTTTGCTGTTGTAACGACTCGAGTGGTTATTTCCGTCAAAGTTGCTCTTCTATCAGCATGAATCAGTCAGCCCATTCGCCTCTGACCTCTAGCATCAACAAGGCATTTTCACCCACAGGAAAGCTGCATACTGGATGTTTTTTCCTTTTCAGACTATTCTTTGTAAACCCTAGAAATGGTTTTGCGTGAAAATCCCAGTAACTGAGCAGATTGAGAAATACTCAGACCGGCCCGTCTGACACCAACAACCATGCCACGCTCAAAATTGCTTAAATCACCTTTCTTTCTCATTCTGACATTCAGTTTGGAGTTCAGGAGATTGTCTTGGCCAGGACCACACCCCTCAATGCATTGAAGCAACTGCCATGTGATTGGTTGATTAGATAATTGCATTAATAAGAAATTGAACAAGTGTTCCTTATAATCCCAGAATTATTCGGCACACATTTTTTAATACAAACTATATTAATATTTTATTACATAAATATATTACATTATATTTACATAATGTGTTAATGTCACTGTGCTTTCAGATGAGTGTTTGTAGGATAGAGGTTTCCTTCACCACATGTCTTTAGTGTTTACCTGCTTATTTATACCTGCTGTTCTGCCATGAGCACTGTGTTTGGAGGTTGAATATGGAAAGTTGATATGAATGATGTGACCTCCAGCCTGAAATCAAAACGTTACTGTAAAATGTTCTGTCTGTCAGGCTAACCGGCATTCTGTCATGTCGGATTATATTATATCCTATTATATGTCATGTCAATTTTTGGGCAAGTCCTATTATATTTTTTGGCATTTGACAACCAGCAGGAAAGAAAAAATAAACTGCTGTCTAAGGCAGTCTCGTTGAGCAATGTAATAACGTTGCACTATATTGCTCTTCATATCTAAATATATATGAACATACATACACTCTCACTGTGTATGTGAGAGTGAGTGAATCAAAGGTTTCAGTTTAAATATATATCTTCAGAATACCAAGATTTTTTCAACAGTTTGATTTTAGACAGGCTATAGTCAGGTAAACAACATGTAGCAGTGTTACGTCACTTTTCATTCCTCAAGACTGGAAACACGCGGCCAAGTCGCGACAGGCTCCAGTTTGCCTGACCGAGAACAGGCTTTGGCTTTAGAACCATGCTTGTGGAAAAAGGGTATGAGAGATCAGATGTAAGGGCAATAGTTTAGTCCAAGCACACCATGACTGTTGCTGTGTTTCTTTTATAGCCTGTATAAATTATTATTATTTTTTTTCAGTGTTTTTGTAAATGTGACTCTCATACTAGAAGGATCTACTGAAGGTTTTTCTCCAGGGCTAGAAGGCTCATCATTATATCATGGTTATGTATTTAAAAATGGTCTGTCTCATCTACCTGGTTACAGAAGCTTCTGCCAAACTTCAAACTTCTTTCTGATAGTTCTTTCCATTTTTGTCTTTCAACATCATACCATCCTTTCATGGTCAGACAACGTCTCATCAGCACTCACGTACGAGTGCTGTTCATTCTCTTCCTATGTCTCTCTTGTTCTTCTGTCACATATTTGGTCTCTGTCACTTGAAAGGCATTCATTGTTCCCCTAAAACAGTGGAGTAGCTGACAGGGCCCATTAGTTCTGACAGTGTGTAGTCATCATGTGGAGTTGTTTCATCATGTGGCTATCAGCACACTGTTTGAGAGTTTAGATAGCAGTCTTACACAATTAGACAGTAATTAGATTAGAGGCATGTTGAACGTGCTTTCTTTATTATGGAACTGATCTTTATGTGTAGGTCCATATGGGATCTGCAGAAATGTAGCGGCTTTAACGAGGTTGTGTTATGAATGTATTCAAGGCACAATTTATACAATTCCAAATGTTTCCAAGAATGTTTAAATCCAGAGAAATACGCAATTTTAACCAGGACACAGACCGTGTCCCTGTGTTGCCTATCAATTACATCATACCCGCATTACCCTCAATTTTCAACAAAAAAAATATTATGTAGAAACCTTGGAAATACCAAAGATGCTTTAATATATTGCCTGTTTTATTAGGCCGGTGAAACAATGTTTGGATATATTCATCGACAGAAAACAAATCATTGTTATATAGCTCAACACAGTTAGTCTTTTTGTCTTAGTTTACCGCGAGTACCATATTTTAACATGTCTAATTTCGATCTAGCATAGAGTTCTAGCTTGCAGAGTGTGCAAAAAGTGTCTCATAGTAGCCTCCGAGCGAACGCACAGAGTAGCATTATAACATAAATTACATCTAATATGTATCTAATATGATAAAACAGTGCTGTGTTACCCAGTAATAGCCTGAAAAGTGGAAGCGGTCGCTTGCGGCATAACAAAAGCTCAGCTAAATCAAAGCCTCATCAAGCTACGCCTTTGTTTTAAACAAGCGACCTTTAGCAGTGTAAAATTACATATTGTGGCTTTAAATGGAGTTGAGAGCATTTAAGTTAGTGCTTTCTAGACTGAGAAAAGACAGAAAATGTATTTTTGTTTCATGGGGATGAAAGCCAACAATTCCCGTGTGTGTAACAAGCAGAGTGTGCACACGTTGTACACTCGCCTATAGGCGAAGATTACTAATGTGCCCTTTAAATAATTAAAAAATACTCCACTCTTGACTTTTCACCAGGTTTTTGTCAACGGCGCAGTCGTTTTCAGTTGACTCAAAAAAGCAACGGGCCAACAATGCGCCTGAACACACCTCGTTTTCAGACCAGCACGCCCATGGGCAAACAGATAGGCGCGAGTGCATTTGCTATTTAAACACCGTAGCGCTGGAGATGAAAATAAAAACTGCGTTGGGCTGAAACTAGCAAAAAACCAGTGGGTTGTATCTGCCGTCGCATTGCGCCAGGTGTATGATAGGACCCCGTCACAAATCCTCATTAAACCTGTCATCGGCATGACGACTCAAATCTTTCGGAATAATCTTACGAATATCTATTAATCTAATATTCTGAACTGTAATGTTGACAGAATCATAATCATACATGTTCGTCGGCCAGAGGAGAACTGGCACCCTGACTGAGCCTGGTTTCTCTGAAGGTTTTTTTTGTTCTCCATTCTGGCCTTTGGCTTTTGGCTTGCTCAGTTGTGGACACCTACATTTCAACTATATTTCCGATCTACCCGCATTGACGCTATATGATAATTTAAATTTGCTGGATGACACTGTTTTCTCCAGAGTGTTTGTAGAGCCGAAAGCAAATTCTGTTACATTATTTTCCTGTTAACACTGTGAAGCTGCTTTGAAACAATTGGCTTTGTAAAAAGTAGGGATGTCCCGGTCAGGTTTTTTTGCCCTCGAGTCCGAGTCATTTGATTTTGAGTATTTGCCGATACCGAGACCCGATCTGATACTTCTATAATACATTAAAAAAAAAAGAATAAAGAAGAGCGAAAAAAAACGAACCAGGATGTTCCTTATTTTTTATTGAATTTACCTTATTTTAACATTCAACAACTCTGTTAACAAACAGAGCACTTCTGTGAGGTAGCTTGAACAATCAAGTAATAAATAACATAAACTCTTTCATTTTTGGATTTTAGTGCAACAGTAAATATAAAAAAAGTGTGGGACCGGAGTTGCGCAGAGCAGGAAGTACAGCTGCGATATCAAAAGCCCACCCATACTCTCACAGATGCAGAACAATTAATTATGTTGGTGTGAAATAAACAGTTATGTAAATTAATTAAATTAAATTAAATTAAATTAAATTAAAATCTGCTCCCAAAAATCCCGAAAAAAGTCTGTTAGTGCCTCAGTGACAAGACTTGAAAGAGAACTCCATAAACACTTCCGGATGATGCAGAGAGACAGATCAGCGCACGCATTCTCATTCGCGTCTTCTGGCTCTACACGTGGGTTATGATGGAGAAAATGACTGCTAATATTCGAACATACGGCAGCACTCGCAAGCATTGAACAAAGTTTACACAGATACACCGTTTTGTTCACGTTTTTCTTTTATTTGTGCTGTTGTAATGTATCACTGAGGAGCCAGCACGTGTATCCATCGACAGAAACATAAATAAAGCATTATTACAACCCATATTATTGATGCGTCATCAGATGTGACCGTGGTGCAAGTGTGGACGTTTTACAAGGCACCCCTGCTCACGTCAGACGGCACCCCAGAATATACATATATATCCGAGTCCTGATCGGGAGGTAACGTCCGATTCCGATCGAGTCTGAAATCACGTGATCGGATCGGGACATCTCTAGTAAAAAGTGCTATATAAATAAAGGTGACTTGACTTGACAAAGACTTTCATGGGGCTTTAACTCTTTCAGAAAGTAAACGGGCACTGTTGTGATTGGCAAACTTTGTTACACCATATCAACAACCTTGGACAGCCTTTCTCAACAGCACTGCCTCGCTTGTGATTGATGGACAGACATGAGTTGTTAAGAGCATGAAAAGCTGAAGAATGTGAGAAAGAAACATTGATTAAAATTATAAGGGCTACAAAAGTTTAGAATGGACCCTTTACAAAGAAATACTGTGTTCCTTTGAAGATCTCACACATTTAAAATGTTCATTGCAGAGTTTCTTGGTGGAGGAGACAGCCAGCAGCAGTAAGGATGCAGAGACCAGACCATTGATAGTCACTGCAGCAGAGGTGGCAGAGCAAGACCAGACTACATCATTCGAACCCAAAATGACCGCTGTCACCTCGCCCCTGTGCAGCTTGAAAGTGGAAAAAATGGATAGCTCAGTGACCAGTGAGTATTCATGAGTCCAAACTATTCTTCCCCAAAGCCTTTCTCTCATATCTAATGCCTTCCTTCGCTTCTTTGGTTGTGATGAAAAAATGTGTGTTATCTGCTTATACTTATTCCTTGCCTCTTCCTCTCTATGACTCTGCCATGGAGTCAGGTGTGTGGCAAAGCTTGTTGGGTCTTTCATTGGACGATGTGATGCTGGCAGTGGGGGAACAAATTGTTTTCGGAAACATAACATCAGCATTGAGGATGTGTAAAGCGATGTCTAGCCTAGAAATCTAGACGGACCCTAGTGGCAGGAAATCTTATTTGCAGCCAGGGTCATCTAGCAGCTCTCCGTTGACTTGCGAGCTGGAAAAACCAAACTCTGGTCAGGCCAATCGCATCGTATATAGAGTCAGTGGGCGGGGCTTAACATAATGATGGCAGAGTTGCCACGGTTCCGTGTGCTACTTAAAAACAAAGAAGCTGGCGAACGGACAACAGTCTTCCGAAACGTCTATGGCCGCGACTCTGGAAGACTTGGAGTTAAGCTTTTCTTTGAGAAAAGAACAAATAACGGCACTGAAGTCATTCTTAAGAAAAGAAGACGTGTTTGGAGTTTTGCAGACTGGATACGATAGGAGTTTAATCTATCATCTAGCTCCGCTTCACCTTCTTCGTTGCTCTGGTTGGTTGTAGCGCTATCCAATCGCGTGCAGAGGGAGTTTGAAAGACAACCGTTTATCCCGCCCCTCGGATTGAGCCCTGTCAATGATGAGTTCCCAGACCCAACATCTTGATGTGAGTCTGGCTTGTCAGGCTAGTGTTATTCTTCTTTTAAGATTAAGTTGTTCATAGTTTATGCTACAACAGGTAGTATGAGTTGTTTTGAGTGTTGAACAAGAATTTGTCTTCATAAGGCACAACTGTACAAAGCTTAAGGATCTGGTGAACCATAATAGTTGGAAATCTATGGAGAATATAACAAACTTAACTTGACCACCGCTCTCCGCATCTTGCAAGTTAAGTATATTTATATTTGTATACAACAAATAACAAAGCAGCTTTATAGAAATTCCAGATGTTTGTAATACTGTACCTTAATGCCTAATTGTCCATTGACACGTACATGTAGAGTAAGTCCATTGTACACTGCTAAGACATTACAGGAAGGTAATAACAGACTGATGTTATAGTTTGTGCAATGTGTTACAACTGTTTATGAGGAGACACTGACAGAACGATGACAGATGAGGTTGGCAAGGTAGTTTGGGTAAAATTTAACCCCGAAAGACCAGTGGACTCTATTACTGTAAATCTGTAATAGAGAATTATTTATGGGGTTATAATTACAAACAGACATGTTGCTTAATAGTGTGGGTTCAGTGGTCAAGAAGAGACAGTTGAACATTTTGTTTTGTGTTGCAGATGCTTGGAAGGACTGTAGTTTATTGACTAAATAGTTTGGGGATTTAGGTTTCTTTTAAAGTATAGAGTAACTTATAGAGTATCAAAAAAGACAACCCTTTTTTTCTGAAATGCTTGAAAACGCTGGAATGGAGTGTTTTGTAAAATGTCATTTTCATATGCATCCAGATTAGTGTAGAAGTAACCTAATTTAACTACTTTTTTAGGCTTACCATGGAGTACAGTAATACTCCATGGCACTGGAACTAGAAGAATATCTGAATGCTTCCAATCCCGATCTGAATTCTAACTTGTAATGCAGCCTGAATCATAATGACAGCATGTTTGTTCATTGAACAAACTGGCCCCCAATTGAACCAATTTCTCCCAAGGTTTTTTGCCTCATTCTGTCACCTGATGGGGTTTTTGTTCATTGCCACTGTCGCCTCAGGCTTGCTTAGTTGAGGACACTTCAAATTCAACAATATTGATCTGACAACTGTATGGGAACTGAACTGAGCGGGACAATGAATTCATTTTTTCAGAACTGCTTTTAACAATGAACAACAGCCAAAATCCATACTTTTCCTGTTAACACTGTAAAGCTGCTGTGACACAATACTGTATAACTTTAGCCTGGATGGCAGCCGAACTTAGTCCCGCCCACAACATTTTTTGGTCGGGCGGTTCGGCCTCGATCCATAGAGGAGTAATTATCTCCGGACAGAAACTGTTCGGACCAATGAAATCATCAGGGCGGGCTTTAGACGATGACGGACAGATGATAAACAATAACGCAACCATGCATGTCATCAAAGGGGCTTGGATTATATTTGTTTGAATCCTAAACGGAGAGCTTGTTTGTATATGCATTCACCTTCACAATTTTTCTCAGAAATGATGATCATGTTGGGTAAGTACTATGTGTATCATTAAATTCTTTTATTTTTTTACAACACCGGCTTAGATCGTTTATTCCAGCGCGTGTGCAGACAGGGTTGCCAAGTTTTTACTATAAAACCCGCCAACTACTAGCCCAAAACAATAGCTTCTCGGGGGTTCGCTGGAAAAAATGGCGTTTGTGGGGTAAAATGTCTGTTATCAAGGTTGCCTGCTAAAATTCGCACTCATGGGTCTATATATCAGTCGCTTCAACCCGCAGACATAGAAAACAACCCGCAGGAAAAAACGCGGACTTGGCAACACTGTGCAGTTGAGCTTTGTAGACATTTGACAATGCATCGCTTCGTTGCTCTGATTGGTTGTAGGTCTATCCAATTGAGGTCTTTCCTGGTTCGGTTGAAACATGCCTCATAATCAAAGCCCAATAGAGCAGTTACAGACTCAAATTCTGACTAGAATTGAGTATGACCATGTCAGGCTAGTATAACTTGGTATGAGGGTTGAAACCAGCATTAAATGTTATACCAGTTTAAAGTGAAAAATTATGAATGATTTTTTTTGTTGTTGACAACAACAGTTCAATCACAATCAATAGCCTTAAGCAATGTGCAGTTGCCTAAAGAATACCTTGTGCTGTAATCGATCGGCTATTCTTGCATTTTTTTCCGTTTACACATTTTGATTTATTTTTTTTTATTTTTATTTGTTTTATTCTGATCAAGTTGATTTGCAAGTATTTGTATTTTGTAAGTTACTTTGGTATATGTGTCCTAAGGGTGAACAAGTCAGAGCGGATATGAGCTGATCAAATTTGTTTATACGGAAATATCTCTCATCTCTTTTCATCACATTCATGCATAATCTAGCTCTTTCTCTAGCTGTCTTTCTCTATCCGTTTACATTTGCCTCCAGCTCTTCGTTGTCCATCTGTTCTGTCATTGTCTTGTGTTTGAAATATTAGGACTGACACATCTCTGGAATATAGTTGGTTGAGATTCCGCCCTCTCTGGGTCAGCAGGAAATTATGCCACCAACCACCCACCCCCCAGCCTTAAGCAGCTTCTGTTAATGTGTGGAACTCAAATAACAAGTAAAACAGCAGTGATTTTTTTGTTGACTTAGGCCCAGATTTACTAACAGCATTCACCAACACAAAGCACTCTTTTGGCGTTAACAATCTACTGTCAGGAGCAGTATTGGGGAAAGTTCCTTTTAAATGTAATGCATTCCAAAATTGTGCTACTGCCTAAAAAAGTAACTATTTGCTTACTTCTCATGTGGGCTGGGCTTGGCTTGGTTGTTTTTTTTTTGTGGCAAATGCTGGTAAATGCCCCTTCACACCAAAAGTGAACTGAATAAGCCTCAGGCTGAAGTAAAATGCAAATTCACGCCTGTACAGTAGAGGGCGGCAAATACATAACATTTGATTAAATTGTATATTTCTGTAATTGTCATTAATTCGTGGCATACTGGATATGTTTTTATGCAAATGAGGTGAGTAAATGCATGCTCACATTTAGTCTAGATCTACAATATCCATCATGTTTTCACAGCGCACACGACGTCTCTGCACCTTAATTCTGATTTCTCTTAACATGGGGACAGAAGAGGTGTCAGTAAATAAATGGGGAAAGTAACTTGCATTATTTATTTGAAAAAGTAACTATTATTTTTTTGGGTAAATTTAAAAGGGATGAATTACTTTACTAGTCAGAAAAGTAATCTGATTATGTAACTCATGCTACTTGTAATGCATTACCCCAACACTGGCCAGGATTATTGAAGACGGGTAGTGAAAAATCAGTTATGTAAAGGAGTGGCGTGGACACAGCTCTTTTTACACCTGACCTTATTGGATATGCTTTTGTAGGATTTTTCCTTTCTGACGCAAACATTTATGGGAGGAGAGTATTTAGATAATTGTGATTTACTTATGTTTGCAGTAGTCATTTTACTGGTATTGCCAAAAAAAAACATGTCTTGAACACTGGGGGGGGACCAATTTTTTTTTATATATATATAAAGCATAAAGAAACAGAACTGTGAATGAAATTCTAGGTCTAATTCTAGTTGGAAAATAATCATTTTGGGACTATTCACATATAATATTTGCATTAAGTTGCATGAATACATACATATATCTACTCTTTTCAATGAATTCCCTAGTAGTGTGGTGGTTGAATTTTCCTAATCTGTGTCAAAGGTTCCGGGTTCTAATCCGCCCTCATATTTTTTTTTCTTTCTTTTTTTCCCATTAAAATCAAAGATGTCCATCCTTTATTGAGCAGGGACATGTTTGTGTGCAATTTGTTTTGTGATTTCATCAGAAAGTCTCAACGGCATTAAGCGATAGACACACTCATCTGTGTGTGCCAAAAGAGAATGTATGTAAATCCTGCCTATTTTGATTTGACATTTTAACACTGATGAGCGCTGTTAGACAGCGGAGGCAGACCAGACTAAAAATGTAACTTTTAAACCTTTTTGTCATCCTAAAAACAACACACATATCCCTTTTCCACCAAGGCAGTGCTGGTGCATGATTCCTTGTTTTTCCACACCCAAAGCACCAGCTCCAAACCAGGAAAAGTCTAGAAGTAAGAACCGCTTGCTTCAGCGGCTGGGGACGGGGTTACCGTGACCAACAAGACGAACAAAGACAAACTCATGAGCGCCGTTTTTAAATTTTCAGCTAATCGAGTTAATAGCTGCTCGATTGTAATCTCTGTTTACGGCGAGCTGCACGAATGCGTTGGATTCGCTGTTTTGATGCTGATGTAGGATCGTAAAGCCAAGAGCATCAATCGTAATGCAACGCTCGCCATTGTTGATGGAAGGGTTGTCCGAGATGCATCGCGCTGTGCAGCCCGATCGCCGCATGACATCAAAATACAGCGATATCATACGACTCCTTATGCTTTTGAATCGCTCATGCGGTATTTTGATATCATACGTGGATCGTTCCGCGCAGCGCCGATGCATCTCGAACAAGCCTGGTGGGTTTGTGTTTCCCGCTGCCTTGCTAGAGTTGCTGAGAAAGATGACACGTATACAGTGATGTAAGACCTGGCTCTGTGCTGGCTCTCTAGCCAGTGGAAAGGGTTCTTAAACCAGTTCTTAGAAGGCTCATCAGTCGAACCAAATCTGAACAGGTATTATCACTGGCTCTGAAGTTCTGAATTAGCACTCGGTTCATTCTTGTGGAAAAGTGCTGCGTAATGAAGTGCAGTAGACTAGTGCAAGAATTTCAAATATTGGGGGGGGACATTTTGGCCATTTCTAATTTCACCCTTAATGTCTATAGTGGTTATGGCCCTGTCCTAACCACCGTTGGACACAGCATGGGACAGGAGGTTGCAAACAAGGTTTTGGAATGGACGAATGGACCAGGGATGAAGTTCAATGACAAAAATACCTTGTGGAAGTGCAGAGAATTTTCAAGAAGAAGATGGCGTTTATAATTATTATTGTTTCCCTTTACACTTTGGATGTTATCAGCATAACAATTGGACTCACTTTATAATAGGTGGCCTTAACAACTATGTACTAACATTTTAATTAATCATTTGATACAATGAACTTATTGTGTATTTACATGTTTTTCATTGTACTAACATTTTAAATACCTGCATGTAATTACGTCTGTAATTAATTTCTGTAGTTATATTTGTAATTACACAGTTGTCCCTTTTTAAACCTAACCCTACCCTTAAACTTACCCACACCACCACAACTGTCCCTAACTCTACCCCTTTCCCACCTCAATATCAGAAAAAGTGCTTTGCAATACAAATTGAACACAGTAAGTACATTGTACTTATTTTTTGATGTTAGTACTTAAGGCCACCTAATATAAAGTGGGGCCTAACAATTTGAGTGATGTAGTGATGTTGATTTGAAAATGTACATGAATTTGATGATGCCTGGTAACCCCCCTTTGCTTTAGACAAGTCACCTTTATTTATAGCGCTTTTTACAATGCTGATTGTTTCAAAGCAGCTTCACAGTGTTAACAAGAAAAGAAGGCAAAAGAATTTGGTTTGGCTGTAAGCTCTGGTTAAAACGGTTGTGTCATCCAGCTAATTTTAATGATCATATAGTGTCAATTCGGGCAGATCAGTAATATAGTTGAAATGTAGGTGTCCCCAACTGAGCAAGCCAAAAGCCAAAGGTAATAATGGCAAAGAACCAAAACTCCCTCAGGGCCAGAATGGAGAAAAAAACCTTGGAAGAAACCAGGCTCGGTCAGGGTGCCAGTACTCTGGCTGATTTTTTTTTTTTTTTTTTTTAATGAAAGCATGCAGCACTTTTTAGTCGGCATGGAAAAAGCTGATGATCCATCCATCTGACAGTCTGTAAAACATTTACTGTAAAAACATGATTAGTGATTCAAAAATAATGCAGAATCCTAAACATTTGTTCGTCATTTTGCACTACTATTTCCCCTTCTAAATCTTCAAGGGTTAATTCACCCCAAAACGAAAATTCTATCATGAATTACTCACCCTCATGTCGTTCCAAACTCGGAAGTCCTTCATTCACTTCGGAACACTAATTGAGATATTTTTTTATGAAATACGAGAGCTCTCTGACCCCTCCATAATCAGCTATTTAATTAACAATTTCAAGGCCCAGAAAGGTAGCCTAGAAATCTAGATGCACCCTAGCGGCAGCAAATCTAATCTGCCGCGAGTGTCGTCTAGCAACTCTCAATACACTTCTGAGCTGTAAACACCAAACTCTGGTCAGGCCAATCACATCGTGTATAGAGTTGGTGGGCGGGGCTTAACATAATGACGGCTGAGTTGCACTTGCGTGTTACTAGTAAACACAGAAACTGGCGAACGGCGGTCTTTCGAATTAGCTTTGACCGCGACTCTGGAAGACTTGGAGTTAAGCTTTTCTCTGAGAAAAGAACAAAGAACGGCACTGAAGTCATTCTTAAGAAGGGAAGATGTGTTCGGACGTTTCCTGACCAGATACGACCAAAGTTTAATCTATTAACTAGCTCCGCTTCACGTTGCTCTGGTTGGTTGTAGCGCTATCCAATCGCGTGCAGAGGGAGTTTGAAAGACAACCGTTATCCCGCCCCTTGGATTGAGCTGTCAATGGTGAGTTTCCAGACCAAACATCTTGATGTAGGTTTGGCTTGTCAGGCTACCAGAAAGTTGTTAAAATAGTCAATGTGATTCCAGTGGTTCAACCCATTTTATGAAGTGATAAGAATACTTTTTGTCCACAAAAAAAACAAACAGAAATAACAACTTTATTCCACAGTTTCTTCTAGTCTGTGTCTATGCTGTTGACACAGTGTAAACAGTGCACTGCTTCCAGAGCGCTGGCTTACAATTGGCCGATGGCATTCACGTGAGCACCACGATGCATGCGCATGAGTCATTCTGTCATAGAAATGGGATCTCAAGGGTACCTGGAAGTCTCAAATGTCACATCATTCACTAATTATTTATCTAGCCAATTATTATTCGTCATCTGTAGTATATAAGTTCTGTTTCCACCCATTACTAAGTTTGCAGATACTGATGCCGGCGTTCACCGCCATCCTCCCCACTACCACCAGGTCGGTTCCTGTCCTTACATCAGGATGTAGGCTTCGCTCCTGCCTTCATCTTCAGGCAGGAACTGCAAGCATCCACTACCCTCCGGATTCGGACAACGGACAGGGCCTACGCCAAATAACTTTATAATTTCATCTATCCGATACTCATTGTACACAAACTGTAAATAAATCTTATTCAAATGTTATTGTCGCCTCCTGAATCTTTCGGGTAGAACTAGGAATCGCTGCACTGTTTACACTACGTCAACAGCGTCGTTCATCAGTGTAATATACATGACGATGTGATCACTAACAATAAAGACGCCATGCGGAAGACCTAAGTCTGACACAGACTAGAAGAAAATGTTGAGTTGTTACTTTTGTTTGTTTTTTTGCGCAGAAAAAGGATTCTCATCACTTCATAGAATTAAGGTTCAACCACCGTAGTCACATGGAAAATTGTAACTGTCTCTTTAATACCTTTCTGGACCTTGAAAGTGTTAATTGCAGTTTTTTTTTCAAAATGCTAACACACAATTTTGCAAATTAGGCTGGTTTCATCAAAATACTTAACACAATTCACAAAACCACACACCTAAATGGCAAAATACCTCATATATCTTGCAAAATGAAGCACTGCAACCAAAACTACCCTAAAAAAAAATATATTTTTACTGCTTGTTTAAAATTGCTTATTTAAAATGACCAATGGCAACACAATTTCTATACATTCTGTCATAACTTAATTTGATTGTGTTCAATCCACTTAAATACAAGTCAAATTGAAGCCAAACTTAATCCTGTTTGTGTTGTTTTACATGAAGGATAAAGTGTTAGCTTGTTGTGTTAGCTCCAAGCATGTTTTGCATATGGCTTACTCATGAGAGAGTAAATGTTGACTTCAATGACTTGATTGTGTTTTATAGTGTTTAATAGTCAATTTGGTTGGAATTATTAGAACAATTTAAATTACAGTGGGTTATTTGTGGAGAAGAGTGGAGGATTTGCTTATGCCGTGAATTGATCCCGCTTATGTCAAAACTGCTTAGCATTTAATATGCTAATGTGTATAATTGTTAGCTTAAAGTTTTTCAGCTAGTGCAGTATTATAATTCAGTTGTGAAACATTTATGAATGAATATATGATTTTGAATGCCTGAACCACATCAGGGAGACATATCAAATTCACTGAGACTTAACTGAATCACTTAAAATAATATTAATTCCATGATGTTGAAGTTACATGAACAAATGATGTGTGTGTAACTTAATTGATCCATGTGGGACTGATGTATACATTTAAATCATGTAAATCCAACACACTTTTATTTCAGTGTACATATAGCATTATCAAAATCAAACTTTTGCATGAATATTACCAGATATTTGCCTAACCAACTAAACACTGTTGGGAAAATGAAAAGCACTCTCATCTTTAGTATGCTTTGGCATAATACTAAAATGTGCACTTAATAATAATAATTAATAATTCATTACATTTATATAGCGCTTTTCTAGACACCCAAAGCGCTTTACATATTGAAGGGGGGAATCTCCTCAGCCACCACCAATGTACAGCATCCACCTGGATGATGCGACGGCAGCCATTTTGCGCCAGAACGCTCACCACACACCAGCTGATTTGTGGAGAGGAGAAAGAGTGATGAAGCCAATCAGGATATGGGGATTGTTAGGAGGCCATGATGGACAGGGGCCAATGGGCCAGGATGCCGGGGTTACACCCCTACTCTTTATCGAAAGACATCCTGGGATTTTTAACGACCACAGAGAGTCGGGACCTCGGTTTAACGTCTCATCCAAAACACTTCAAATTGTAGAAAATTCTTCAGATCATTCACATGCACAGAAATATTGAAACATGATTTTTTTTTATTTATTTTTTCACCAAACAAGTCAACATATGCACAGCAGATATATTTACATTGGACTGAACAAAAATATGCTCAAAAAAACAACTGTAAACTGAAAAACTCTTCCTCTTCCTCTCTCTGCAACGTCTTCCATTGCTGTTGTAATAAAGGTGCTCACCTGTGGTCTTTCATAGTGCTTCCAGCCTGATTGAAGTGGTAACCATTAACCAGTGTGCTGTTTGGCCAGGTGGCTCATATATTGGCAATTTGCTCACGTAGTGTCATTTTGAATGGCAGTGTTTTGAAATGGCAAACATGTGACTTTATGTCAGATTGTTGTGTTTATGCAGAGAACCGTGCGCAGTGCATTTAAAAAGTGCCATTTTGAAATGCAAAATGCATGTACAGCAGAAAATGTGTTTAGACTTCAGGAGACTTGAGAAGAGGTTTTGGTCTCTGCGCGTCAGTTCCAATCATTGTGTTGTGCATTTCATTTTAGGTTGTTAGCAATTGGGAAAAAAAACTGTAAATTGTTGTCTGTGGAGGGGTCAGAGAGCTCTTGGATTTCATCAAAAATATCTTCATTTGTGTTCTGAAGATGAACGAAGGTCGTACGGGTTTGGAACAACATGAAAGTGAGTAATTATTGACTGAATTTTCATTTTTGGGTAAACTAACCCTTTAAAACTACAGGTTTAAATAGACATTCCTCTCAGACTGTGTTTAGGCATAAAATGTGTGCGTGACATTTTCCTTTCAGTGAAGGCAAATCGATAGATCAGTGAAATGCTATTTTTAGATTATGACGGTGAATACCCCACAAAAGAGATATTACAAGGAAACTTGCTTTATTTAGAGTCCCATTTGATCAAGTTTGAACATCCGGAAGTGTGTGTATGTGTGTATAAACAGCAAGCAAATGACTGGTCATAGCCCTCATTAGATGACATGCACTGTACATTACACATACTGACTGAGACAGAGGGTTCCAGAAATGTGGACACAGGCTTTTAGGAGGCTGATGTCTGGTATAAAGGCTCTGGAACAGATCATATGATTTACAGCTCATGCAGCACTTTGACAGTATGCTGCAGGAGATGAGGAGGCCAGTTTCACACAGGAAGTAGAGAGGGAGGGGGAAGAATGAGTGTGTGTCTATCTAAGATGTGTTTGACCACAGTCCTGTGAATCAGCTCGCACGCACACACACACACACACACACACACACACACACACACACACACACACACACACACACACACACACACACACACACACACACACACACACACACACGCAAACTGTTCTATTGTGTCAGATCTGATAGTTCTGGCTTTGACCACAGACTGAAGGTGTTTTATAGGCAATCTATATCATAGTGACCCAAACAACATATAGGACATAACATCGCTGCTTTCATTGGATATATCTAGTGAAGAGGGAAAAGACAAGTTGTCTCTGAATGTTAAGCGGGCCACCAGGTATTAATATCCTGAAGGAGAGACACATGATGGACAGGAAGTGCCATCTCTATGGTAAGACTTTATTTGGCCAAATCATTTTACAGTCCTCTTCAATTGTATTAGCAAGGTACTTGTGAAAATACAAATGAATACATGCAGTATGTTTGACGTGTCATTTGCTGTATTTAATCTGTTTCCATTCTTTAAGAGGCAGCAGCAATCTGTCAGGTAAACAGCAGGCAAACATTTTATTTTGAGAATTATAACTTTAGCAGCTGTTTTAAAGCAGCACTAGGTAACTTTTCAACATTCATAATATATTTTTTAAGACTCTTGTGATGATAAATCGACTTACAATAGGTTGAATGACACGTCTGCCATAGCCTGATGGGGTCTATATCATTTTTAATCATACTTTTAAACTTCGGGTTTCGGGTAGTAACCCGAGAACAAAAAGAACTACAAAATTCGACTGCTTTACGGCATATACGTCACTTCCACCAACACCCACACTTCCTTAAATTCGGACGTGCGAGCCCAACTTTGTTCGTCGGATAATATAGTCATGTCCGAAGCAGCAGAGACAAATAAGAAAAAGGTTTTGTTGGAAGAAAGCAATAAGAGGAAACGAAAAAGTGCTGTGATTAAAGGCAGGACGAGGATCAACATGTGACCAGCGTTTGCTCGTCGGCGTGAGCTGAAGGAGGCGTGCCCGACCGATGCTCTCCTGCTTGTTATGGTGAGCTACCACTCAAACATTGAACTGAAGTATCATATAGATTCTGTAAAACGGTAACCAATAGACTACTATAATGACGCTGGATTGTAAACGTGAGCATCGTGATTATTTGGCGTTTGAAAAAAATAAAACCCATGAAATTATATTCATATGACATGCTGAAACATATGCCACCGACTGTAACGTTACCTGGGATGAAGACATTTCACACGCACCGCCAGAAGAACACCTGCATGTGAACTCCTCCTGCAGTGTTCAGGTTAACTGTTAGTGCTGCACCAACCCACGGGATGCTTTTATGAAGTTATTTGGCCCGCCCCGCACCACTGTATATATTTTTACAACCCGCCCCGCACCCACGACCATTAAATAGACATACGGGTCCGCGGATTATGAGACGACCCGCGCATCACTAGTTCAGGGCTATCAGGGTTGTCATGTCAACAAATGCACACGCGATGACATCCCCTGTTGTAGGATGACAGCTCTTACGACATTAGTTGAGGACATTATTTTGTCCAAACTGTAGGGGGACCCCGAGAGCAAAAGTTGCCAAGTGCTGCTTTAAAGGGATACTTCACCGCTTTTTCATATAAAACTGTTAGATACAGTCCTCTCTTGTCTCAGTACGTGCACTTAATCGCTCTGACGCGCGGTGACATTCTGATAGCATTTAGCTTAGCCCACTAAACCCAGTTCATTTACTATGGTACCAAACAGAGATCAAGTTTATTTAAATAAAAAAAAATTAAAAATAAGTGTGCGTGTGCGTGTGTGACAGGCTTGTGCAAATTTCAGAATTGACCTCCATTCAATTCATGAATTGGAATTTGAATTGAATTGACTCCGCCGCACAGGAAGTTGAATTGTAATTGGAATGACAGGAAGTGGAATTAAATTCATAACAATTCAAAGAAATTCCAGTCACACAACAGAAAGAATGTGTTGAATCTCACATTCATTCAGTGTTAGGAAGGTTACTTCGGAAATGTAATTGCTTACTGTTATGAGTTACCCATTATAAATATGGTTTGGATTACTTCATCAATGCAAAGCAATTTCCTTTTAATATGATTAATAATGAATTAAATTACGCATACAGTACTACAACAATTACATACATTTTGTAATTTAATAACATAATTTAATTACACATATCTATTTTTATGATTAATTAAATAGTATTAGTGGAATGTGCTTTTTTAATTTAAGTTGACTTTGAAAAAAATATATAAATTAGAGTAAATGGACAGACCTGTTTATATTTGACTTTCAGTTATGTTATTCAATTATTAGTCTGTTTGATGCTGGCACAAGTAGAAACAAACTTGTTATTGTTCATTTAACAAAGTAATATTCTTCTTCATAATCATAAGGATAATAATAATACTTGCAGTTATTCACATCTCAACCTAACCATAAGCTCTACTCATCTGCACAATGGTATATAACGGTCAAAACTTCAATATAACAGAAATTCTTTCAAATGTCAAACATAAATGAACATTATACATTAACAGATGTTTCTCTTCACTCAAAAACACATTAAACAACACTTAATTTCAATATTAATCTCCATTTCCAGCTATATCCAAAGCATGCTGGAAACTAACAATGGTGTCTCTAAATAAAACTGCACAATTGAGCAAATTCTCTTAAAATAAACTAGTAATCTTATTTTTCTTCATTTTATCAGCTTAATCGGTTCTTCAATTCAAGCCTCAAAATTGCTTACATTTCCTTTTAAAAAAATTGTAAAGCATATCTCTTGGTTTTATTTCTATACAACACTGAACCACAATTTTCATATTAATAATAATAATAATAATAATAATAATAATAATAATAATAATAATAATAATAATAATAATAATAATATGTAAAATATACACCCGTGAGTCTGCAGCGTTCTGGTCTGAAGATCTTTCCTGCAACACTAAAGATTCTCTCAACAGATGCAGAGGAAGCTGCTATGGCAAGATGGACATGTACTGTATACATTTATTAGATTTTTTCTTGAATTTAAATTCTGCTTTCTTTAATTCAAATTCAAACTGTAATTATATATCTTGTCTTTGACATCAATTCAAATTCAAGAACTGAATTGGAATTTGGGAGTCATTCTCAATTCAATTCTGAATTGTGCACAAGCCTGATGTGTGAGTACATCAGGGCCTTTAAATCCCTTTGTTGGGAAACTATAAGCTTTAAATATATTTGCAGATCTTATATATGCAAAAACAGATAAATTACACAACAACGAGAAATGAAAACATTAAAAAGCTTATATGACACCTTTAACCATATTTTGGGGACACATTTGTACTCAGATGTGAGGTAAATTTAACACCTAATTTGTGAAAATGGTATACAAAATTGAAAATGGTATAAAAAAAAAACTGTTTTACTTTTTATAATTGTAAAATTGCAATTGTTTTCTGTCACATGTGTATGTGTGTGTGTGTGTGTGTGTATTTTAGTCACTGCTATGTTTATGCACTGTAAAAAATTATTGTTGTTTTTTGTTGGTTTAACTTAAAAAAGTAAGTAACCTGGTTGCCTTAAAATTGTGAGTTTATTGAAATTAAAAATTTGAGTTGATACAATGAAGGAAATTTGTTTAATAAATAGAAACTCAAAATATTTTTGTATCTGAACTAGGGGTGCACCGATCCGACTTTTTCAGTCCTGATACCGATACCGATGCCTGGGCTTTGTGTATCTGTCGATACCCGATACCGATCCGATACTATTGTTAAATTAATAATAAACTGTATGTAAATACAGTATGTAAATATTTTGTAAATAGAACAAAAAGACTCAATATTGCATCTAAAATGTAAGTAACTAATGTTAATGATTATTTATGGAGCTGTCATAGGAAATCAGTGACATTTTCAATTGTGATGGTATTCAGGGAAATAGCTTTGTCGTCAGTATCGCGGCCGATATCCGATCCTAATATCGGATCGGTGCACCCCCAATCTGAACCACATAAAAAATGTGATAAATCATGAAAATAGCACTATTTTGCATGTTTCACTGCGTCATCAGAAATAAAACACACACAATTCCCCAATATGCATACAAAATATTTTAATAATATTTTAATAAAGATTGTCGAATCTCAAAAAATGTTCATTGTATTAACTCTTTATTTTATTAAATAAAATTTTAATTTCAATGAACTCAAAATTTTAAGGCAACCAGGTAACTTTTTTTCTAAATCATTTTTTACAGTGTGGTATTGCTCAATGCAATATTAAGAGGCAGGAATTTTGAGTGTGGGAAATTACACACATATTACATGCTTCTTTCAGACAAAATAAAAGTGGAGTTATATTAAAAAAGTCCTGACTAATCCAAGCTTTATAATGGCAGGGATTGTTGCTCTGTTTTTGAAGTCCATAAAAATGCATCTGTCTGTCAAATAACTGCTCCATACAGTTCCAGGGGGAAAGATAATAAAGGTCTTCTGAAGCAAATCGGTTGCTTTTGTGTAAGAAAAAAATACCCATATTTAAAACTTTTTGAAGAAAAAAAAAGTGTTGAATGTGCCTTCTCGGTGTTCAAGATGTGTACGCGACGTCTGAGTGTAACTGGTCGCGTAAGCCTTTGAACTGCAGAGGCACATTCAACACTTTTTCATAAACTGAATACGGAATGTGACCTTCCAAACTTTATAAAGTTTTTAAAAAATATGTATATTTTTCGAACACAAATGCATCAATTCAATTCAGAAGGCATTTATTAACCTCCCGAGGCCATGTGGAGCACTTTATTTGATGGACAGATGCATTTTTATGAAGTTCAAAAACAAAGAGCAACAATCATTGCCATTATAAAGCTTAGATAAGCCAGGACTTTTTTAATATAACTCCACTTTTATTCGTCTGAAAGAAGAATGTCATATACACCTATATACTTGAGGTTGCATAAATCATGGGTTAATTTTTGGGTAAACTATCCCTTTAATATTCATTTGAGGCCACTGAAATGGAAGAACCCACTCTTAAACGGCACACACTTAATCAAGTGGTTACTGAGAGGTGCTTTACTGTAGAGCTTCAATATGTGTAATATTAGCACAGCACTAAAAATGAATATAATATGTGCAATGGCCTGTTGCACAAAGCTGGTTTCAGTGGTTTATCTATGATCTTCATTTATCATCGCTCAGGATCTGTTGCGCACCTAAACCTCCGCCATCATCTTTTGTCAGTCTTGTTTCTCTGTCCTGTCGTAACAAGTCAAATCTGACTCCTGGTGCACTGCGCTGCAACTTTGCAGCTCATGCTGTGTGGAGCAGAGCACACTTTCAGATTGTCCAAGTGAGCTAAATGTTTTTTAGTTCCATAGAAAGCAAAAGAAAAGGGACAATATCACGGGCAAGTAATGTAATCAGTGTATGGCTAAACACTATATAATATCAACTACCGCAGCAAGCCAAATGCACATGTGTCGACCACCTGTGTATGCATACACATTAAACAGAGTATATTTTAACTTTTTTCATGCATTAAAAATACAAAGAATACTTTAATCATTAGAGAAGTGAATCTCAGTTTTGAGTTTTGTCAGTTCTAAATCTGCTCTGAAACTCAACGAGCTATGTGCAGAAGGCCACATTATCACAGAGTCTTGATTATGGGAATTCATTGATTAATAGGAACTGAAGGGAATAAGTAAAAATAACGTAGCCTGATAAAAGAGACTATTTGTGAAGTAATCACTTGAGGTCAATATTTAAAGGTGAGTTTACATGAATTTGGTAACACTTTAGTATGGGAAATACATATTCACTATTAACTACGACTTTTGCCTCAATAAACTCGAAATGTACTGCTTATTAACAATTAAGGCCCTTTCACACTGGACGCGATTTTGGCGCAGGAATAATTTGTGCGATGGTTTTATTTTTCAATCAGCTGTTTGTGTAATGAGCGCCTCCACACCGACCGCGAATGTGCTGGGGCGAAAAAACAGCATTTATTTTTTCCGTTTCAATGTCGATTGTTACTTTTTTTACTCTAGCGGCGTCAGAAACTGCTTCAACTGATCACATACAAGGAAACAAAGGTGACGAAATGTCCAGTTGATGTCACAAGCTATTCACTCAACATTTACCTTTGCCAGGCATGGCATTTCTCATCAAATTACAACTGTAGTTCTAGTTAAAGCTGTCCAGCTGCGTTTGCCCAATGTATGCTACAGACAGCAATAACTTAACCTATTGATGTATAATTTTTTATTTCTTTTTCTAAACTTTGTGTCCACAACTATGGAAAGTGAATGTGTTGCCATCAGTACGTCTGTGGCACTGAATTGTTTACATTGTGACTCGACTGGAAACATCTGCTCCGGATCGATTGGTTCCCTGAAGTGTGTGTTTGTCTCATCAGATGCGCTGCTTAACATTACCGTCTCTGGAGCTAGCTCCTCAAATTGTCCCATGGACATTTGAAAGTAAGCGCATAACCAGCCATGATAAAGTTTTAGCTCCTGTACAAGATTAGCATCCTCCCCTTCAGACTCTCTGTTCTTTAAGACTGGGTGCTTCCAAAACCTTGTTTTCGGTCTTTAAAATAAAATGAAAAGCTTGTCTTGACTGAATGATGAAGTGTCCGTGTTTTCTCAGCTGTCGCTGCGAATGTTTTGGAATGTTGGAGCTGTGAAACATCGCAAATTCGAGTCGCGGCTGATGTGAATGGTTTTGACGTGAAATATTTGCATGCGAAATTTTCGCTTATACGCTTCGCTTTTTCGTTACGCGTCCGGTGTGAAAGGGCCTTTAAGGTAGTTTTTGTAGCATTTAAGTTTAGGTATTTGGTAGGATTAAGGGATGTAGAATAAGGTCATGCAGAATAATATGTGCTTTATATATCCTAGTAATATGCATGCTAATAAGCAACTAGTTAATAGGTAATAACTGAACCTTAAAATAAAGTGTTACCAAATATTTTTTGTAGGTTTGCATGAGATTAGTACATTTCTCAGCAAAAGTTTCTCTGCACATGTGAGTGATAAAAATGCTGCTGGAGTTGTGGGTACTCTGAGTCTCTTGGCAGTGCCTTGGCTGGTAAAATGCCAAATGACGGCCCTCTTTTTCCACAGCTCATCTGAAGCAAAGTTATGGAGTTAACTGAAGAGGAGAGGGAAAGAGTGTGCGGGTTGGGGTACGCCGTGGCCGGAGGATAGAGGAATTAAGCTGGAGACAGTGGCTTGGGCCAAACTCCAGTGTTATTAGTTTCTCCAGGGCTGTGTGTGTGCGTGTGTATGTGTGTTTCTGTATTTGATACAAACTTCGTAAGCAGAACTGTTGAGCCACACGTCTGCTTTGTGGCAGCTCAGTGGCTTCTAAAGGGACCATGTTTGGACTCAGTCTACTCATCGCCATATGTTGATTGGATCTCTGCCATCCATGGTAACAAAATCCAGTCAGTGATGCTGGATATGAGTGAGAACATTTCAATTGGCATTTTTTGTCCACTGTGAGTTGGCATGCAACTTTATAGAGGTGTTTTAAGCAAGTAAAGATGAAAGAATTGCTCAGTGGGGGTGCTTCCAAAGGAGCCACAGCAATTTGGGGAAAGGGACTGATTTTTCAAAGTTTGTAAGATTTCCGTTGAATTTTGCGGTTTTTCTCTCTCCAGCCAACAGTAATTTGTTTTGGCAAAGAGAATGAGTGTGTGTAGTTAAAGCAATGAAGCAGTGTATAATCATTGAGAAACGTCTACCCATACATCGTTATCATACTGCTGACTGGACAGATTAAGACATAAGAATGATGGCTCTGTCCGTCTTGTCTTTTGTGACTATCTCTCTTGTATGTCTTTCCATTTGTTTTTGTTTTTTTAGACCAGCATGCCTTGGATTTTCACTGAGCACTGTAAACGTTTAAAGTTTTACCAACCTTTCAATTCTCAGCTGAAAGAGGTATACATAATATTTATTGTAGATTTCTCAAAAATGTCATTATAAGATCCATAATCTTTTTAACCTTTCTCTGCCAGCGTTTTTGTTAATTTTCACAAATATAATGCCTCGCAGAACATTTTGTTGTATGAATATCTGAACATGCAGTATATTAAAAGAAAGAACAGAGCCTCTGCTTTGAAACAACATCTGTTTTATTCTAGCTTTATGCATTCCTTTTTTTATCAACACTTGTGTAGTTTCATAAAAAAAGCAACATTTGAACAAATGACAGATTTTATGCTTTTATCGTTTGTTTATGCTCCTTTTTCACCTGTGTTTTGATCAAGAGATTATGTACTCTTTCAGAAGATCTGTAATACTGTGTAACAGTGATAGCATGAAAAGCCATAAAATTCCATCAATGGCCGGGTTGCATCTCATAAATGGCACACAAAAAAATCTGTGGCTGGGAAAGAGTTCAAATACTGCGTGCAGTTACTTAAAGCGGCAGGAACGGGTATGTACCGTCTTAAAGGTGCACTATGCAACTTTCCGTCCACTGGAGGGCGCCTATTCAAAACAAAGGCGCAGTTTGATGACACAAAGTTTGAGCGCAGTATCTTGGGACATGTGGTCTTCACATCACAGCCAGTGAAAAATAGGACTCGGGCAGAAATGACGTTCATGCATGCGGTTATTAACGTAACTGTAGTCTAAAGCAGAGCAGGACCGAGTGTTGTGCAGCAGAGCATGGCCGCTGGAGCGATTGTTAAACAAATACCCGCCTCGCAAATACCGGGACTTTTATTATGACGGGACGAGACACAGTCGCCGGTCGCCTGCACTGATCTGCTCTTCCGGTTATGATTATGAGGTAATGGAGCTCTGTTTATCATATTAGATACATATTAGATCATATTAGATATGTTTAAAATGATATTATGATGTTACTCCCTGCATTCACTTGTTCACACTGCTAAGAGTAAAGCGCTCCTGCCAAATAAAACCCGAAACCGAGGGTAACGCAATTGACCGGCGACTCCCTCAAACGCTATGCTGAAACGTCCCTGTCCTTAGTCAAATAGCAATTTTCTCACAATTTACAAATAGTTGGAAACATTTGGGATTATGTAAGTACTCAACTGAACAAAATATATAACACCAGCCTAGTGGTTTTTGGATATTTTACTGCAAAAATACTACATAGTGCATCTGTAAGCAGCATTCTAGCTGAAATAAAACAATAACTTATTTTACATTAAAGCTGCAGTAGGTAACTTGTAAAAATGTATTTTTTATATATAGTTGTTAAACCTGTCATTATGTCCTGACAGTAGAATATGAGACAGATAATCTGTGAAAAAATCAAGCTCCTCTGGCTCCTCCCAGGGCTCCTGTTGCCATTTGCAGAAATACACTGCTCCCGGTAAGAAACAACCAATCAGAGCCAGGAGGAGTGTCTTAGTAGTGTCACTCAAGCTCGTGTATTCGCTGATCACACCCCTCTCGTGCGCTCTCATGCACAGCGCGAACAGGCATTTAAATTCAAGATTACCGGTGTGCCGCAGCTTTGCTATGTCAGACAAACAATCCAAACTGCCAATTCCTCGAGTGGCACCTGCTCATAAAATAAAGACGGGTAAACGGAAAAAGACAGATGATAAAAAAGACACAAAGAAAGATTTAGTTAATGTGCGAAATAAAACGGGTAAATATCAGAGCGGCTCTTCCGAGGTGAAGGGAGCTAACGTTACGTGTCCTGAAAGGATTAAAAACCGATGCAGAGTTAGCCACATTTCTGCTTGACAAGTAAGTATCCCTGCTTGATGCGTTTCATTCCTCGAAGTTGCTGTGGGTGTGAATTCCTCGCCAGAGCCCATTGACTCAGAGTCAAAACTCTAGCCACATAACATACAGATAAAATGTCACACACTGTGCAAAGCAACTATTGAAACCTACTAATTCACTGGCTTGTCATGTTGCTGAAATAATATACTAGCAAACCTTATTTAGCATTACTTGCATACTTTAACGTTAGTTATCGCTATATAATCTAACTAGCTATTTATTTAATGTGTATAGAAATAGTGCAACTTCATATAGTTACAGTACATTTATTGAAAAATACATCATTTTGAGGACCAAGTTTGTAGTTAAAGCAGTGTGCATATGACACCTAACAATGTTGTCTAAGTAGTAAGTAGGCAAATTAATATTTGGAATGGATCTGGATAACACAATAAACTTCTTATTGGTTTGTGTGTGAGCTTTGTGATTGCCAGCTCTCAGCAAGGCCACAGCAACTCTCTTGAGTCTGTTTTTATTGTCATATCTCTTCAGAAAGTCCATGGTGCTTCACTACCACCAGTTTTAGCTTGTTGCACACTCACTGTCCTCCTCACTCTAGATAACTCAGCTGAGTTCAAACACTGTGGTCTTGAGATCCAGGGTACCCAATGTGTAAAACTCATGAAGTTCCAGAAATACACTCAATAAATGTCTGGTAATTTCTCAAGAGATACAGTACAGGCCAAAAGTTTGAACACATTACTATTTGTAATGTTTTTGAAAGAGGTTTCTTCTGCTCATCAAGCCTGCATTTATTTGATCAAAAATACAGTTATATATATTTATATTGTGATATATTATTACAATTTAAAATATTTGGTTTTCAATATATTATACTTTAAATAATCATTTATTTCTGTGATGCAAACCTGAATTTTCAGTATCATCCCTCCAGTCTTCAGTGTCACATGAATTCCAGTCTGTCACATGATCCTTCAGAAATCATTCTGATATTCTGATTTATTATGGGTGTTGGGAATAGTTCTGCTGCCTAATATATTTGATGAAGAAAAGGTTCAAAAGAACTGCATTTATTCAAAATTAAATAATATTTTCAAATAATATAAATCTCCATTTTTTTTATCAATTTAACACATCCTTGCTGAATAAAATATTGCATTATTTAAAAAAAATAAAGAAAAAATTACTGAGCAGTAGTGTATATTGTTGTTACAAAAGATTTCTATTTTTAAAACATTGCTTCTTTTTTTCTTTTTTCTTTTCTTTTTTCTTTTTTATTCATCAAAGTATTATATATATGTAAAGTATCACAGGTTATGAAAAATATTAAGCAGCAGAACTGTTTCCAACTTTGAAAATGAATCATCATATTAGAATGATTTCTGAAGGATCATGTGACACTGAAGACTGGAGGAATGATCCTGAAAATTCAGCTTATAAATAAATGATCATTAAAAGTATAATACATCGAAAACCAATATATCACAATATAAATTTTTTTCTGTATTTTTGATCATATAAATGCAGGCTTGATGAGCAAAAGAAACTTGTTTCAAAAACATTACAAATAGTAATGTGTCCAAACTTTTGGCCTGTACTGTGACATTTTTTCTCTTTAGACAGTTAGCTCAACACACTTCTGCTTTGTTTATCTCAAAAATGGAGAAAACTCTGAAAGCTGTTATTCTTTTTATTTATACGGGTCCAAGCAACAAAGATGCTGGAACCCTCTTGTGTTTATACTGAGTGTATAAGTGTATGCGCATCATAGACCATACATTGTAGAGAGTACAACATTTTAGGGAGGAAAGAAAATGCACCGCTGTGAAGGAAAGAAATGTACTAAAATCGCACAACTCTAATTTCTTGCTGTCATTGATGTAGGATTGCTGTCATAACAATGTCTCTGCAATGCCATCTACCAGGTAGAACTGCTAGACGAGGCCGGCTAATGTAGTGAAGCACTATTAAGTTGTGCGTCATCTGATCGGCCTTTAAAGAGATCACCTATCAAACCATATAAAACGATTATCGGCTGATACCAATCAGCACCCGATCCATCGGAGCATCATACTCCACACATATTATTTAGGCCATAGCTAGAAAAGTCTGGGCCCCCTGAAAAACCATTGATGTTGGCCCCCGGCGCTCTCTGCTCATTTCATATACGGCATATATACGGTTACGCTATGCCTATAAGATATGAGCATGGAGGCCCACATCTGGTGCCATGCACCTAATAAGGATTTCCTGAAAAGTAACTACCGGTAAAAAGATATAACGAAATAAATGCAAATCAAGGTTATTGCTTTTACTTTTTTATATAAAAAGTTGTATATAAATATTATATAAAAATGGCATTAAGTGATTAATTTCGTACAGCAAATATGCAAGACAAGAAATTTATCAAATGATAAAATAAAGTTTTTAAAGGGCTATAAAAGGTATTTCCAGTCAGTCTGGTGTCAGCTGAGATAAATATTCAGAAATGAATATATGAAGAATGTAAATGTAAAACCAGGGATGTTTCTCAATGTCTTCATTTTTGATGAAGATAACGTGCCATTTTATTGAATAAAGCTAATAAATGTATCCATCAGTAGCAGTAGAGTTGTATTTGTGTTTTTTTGACAGTAGGCTATTGTTAAAAAGATCCAAAATATCAGCAGTCAGCAAGTCTGTAATCCTTGTGACACGCATATTTTACTGCATGTTATGCAAACTAAAAAACTATAGCGCTAAAAAGTCGAGGACTTTAAGCACGTAATCGTTCGGGCGCGCCGTCCCATCACATTAACTACCTCCACTAAAACAACATTTAAAATAACGTTAATGTTTAAGAACGTTTTAATAGACTTAATCATTTTTCCTGTCCTCCCTTTCCTTTTCATGACGTTTCGGGTACTGTAACATTACTTCTAACTTCATCTGTTCTCAGAGCAGCCTCAACTATGATTGGTTCTGTTTACTAACTGGGATGAGACCTGTGGCGTCTCCTTCAGCTCCGTAGTTCAGTAGTCAGGGCACTGATCAGGGAGTCAGCCCATTAACAGATTCTCTGATCAGTGCCCTGACTATTGAACTAGGGAGCTAAGACGCACCCTGTCTCGCTGCTGTTTGCCGCTGATTGAGCTGAAATAATTTATAACCATCGGACTAAACCATTTTTTAGGGAGGGGACAGATAGGAGATATGGAAAACTTCTTTAACTAAATTGCACGGTTTTGTGGTTTTCATCGAACTATCAGGCATACAAATGTATATGCTAAAATGATTTATAAGAGTAGCAAAATATATAGCATAACTACTGGATTTAGTGGGCCCCCTGGGCAGTGGGGGCCCCTATAATTGTCACCACCTTTACCCCACTAGCAACTGCCCTGCATATTAAGATCAAACCCTAACTTTCAGTGAAGATCCAAGACTAACTTTGCTATAAAGAAAACGCATCATAAGATACATTTCAATTGGATCGCTAATCATTCACATGGGCCATTAGTGCTTGGACACCTATTCCATATATTTTTTTATCATTTTCAGGACAGTGGAGTGGAGACAGAAAAGGAAAGAGGGTGAAATAAAGTATATACTATATAACAGAAAGTAAGAAGGAACAAAATAAAAAAATTAATATTAAGACAGTCATAAAATGATGACTTACAGGCTTATAAATCCTCAAGTCATAAAAGGTATGATTAGATCACTACAGTAGTTGTAATAGATGGAAATTCATTATCCTGTTTTGGCCCAGTCTTTATATTATGTATGAGGCAGAGCCACCAGTCATCTGACAAACTAGCCAGTTCATGATTCTCTCCTCTTTGAGTTCTGTTAAGTAGCTTTGCTTGTATTATTCCTAGTGGGAATTTTAAAAGCATGTCTTCCTCATCCTCTTGGCATGTGCCCTGTATCTCCCCTGCCTTCACACACACACACATTTACACACACTCACTTTGTGGGTCAGGGATGCTGGTTTCCTTGCCAACAGCATCTTTTATTACACAGTTAAAAGGTACAGCAGTGGGAGGGGGAGGGGAGGGGGGATACACACCCCTCCCCCCACACACATAAACACATCGGTTTTGCAGCTATTTATTCTGACCTACAGACCAAAAAAAAAAAAAAAAAAAATAGTAACTGTGGTAGAGGTACAGTATGAGAGTCTGAGAGGAATATGCTCTCTTTATATGTTTTCAGGTATTATCTACATTACGGGAAACAACTAAATGTCCCCATAGGGATAGTTTTACCAGAAATGTTTTTTTTCTTTTTTTGAAAATGTAAAATTGCAGAATGTTTTTTCGGTGAGGGTTACAGTTTGTACAGTATAAAATGATGTCTATGGAAAGATGGAAACACATTTGGGTGGGTATGAAGTGGTTGGTTGATTCCGTCCTCTTTTTGTCAAAGGCATAGATGTATCGTGCTGTTAGCTTTCTTCAACTAATATTGAAGTTGAATATTATAGTTTTTTTCCTGCTTAAAAGTCTGAGAATTTCCTCATAACTAGGAAATGGGTTGAGGATGTATTGCTCTGTTTCTATATCTCCTGGGCTATAGTATGGGCAGATCTAGCTCTTCTTAGGCCAGCTCTGTTGGTGTCTGTCCGTCTCTATAGTCAGTGTAACTATACTTTGTCATTGTTCTTCTTAATTCATAGTCTTTCAGTTTCCTTTCAGACATTCTGCTGTTGCAATCGGCACGATGGACGCGGTTCCGCCTCATTCACGCGTCCAGTTCGTGCGAATAACGCGAATTTGAAGCAAATTGAGCATCTTGTGCGATACGCGCGAGTGATGCTTTTTGTGCATTCACGCGTTTGAAGCGAATTCGCGTCTACGCCCGAGTTGAAAAATTTGCCGTCAATTCACGTCGCATTAACCAATGAGGAGCCTGCTTGCTTCTGTCCCGTGGTAAAGTGACGTGATGAGAATATAATTGCATATAATTAAAAAATACTGTTATTTTGTCACTAAATGTAGTTTTAATACTTTTCAGTTGACAATATAGTTGTTTAAAGCTTAAATATGTGGTTTACTTATAAAGACAGTGCCTATTTAAAAAGAATACTTTTTGGAGTTGGGAGATCCAGGTGATGTCCGGGCGCTCAGCGCTGGATAACCCCCGCGAGAGCAACCTTTCCTCGGCCAGTCCTTCTGGAGTTTGCTGCTGGCTCTGTAGAGGTTAAACATGACAAATAATTTGTCTTGTGAACATCTAATGGGCAAACTTTGGTCCAATTTAACTACTGTTGCCTACCAGATCATTTTGACTGAGGGCAAAGTGAAGGTTCATAACTTTATATTTTATTTAAATATAATGTGTTGGCTGAAGCACATGTGTGGCTGTTAATGCTTAATATATATTTTTTTGGAAATGAAAGAGTGGTGTTTTAGGACATATTTCACCTGGAGCACCTTTAACGCGCATCTATTTCGCTTTAAATGCTCGATTTCTACACGCGTCCAATTTACTGCGGACGCATGAATGGGCTCAAAATGTTCAACCGTCAAACTAGATGCGGTAGACGCGATTTTGCCGCTCAATTCGCGTTTAGTGTGAACGCAGCGTTAGCCTCCTTGTTAGCGCGTTCGACTCTAATGCCGGCACACCTGGGTTCAAGTCCTGCTTGGAGTGGACGGTTCAAATCTAGTCTGAGACAGATCTAGTCTGAGAATATAAGCACAGAAAGGCCAGATCCAGAGCTGCTGTGTGGTGTTAGCACATGATCGCTCTCCTCATCAAAGTAGCCGGTGTAATCCACATCTGGTAGCAGAGTGTTGTTCTTTGCTCTGGTTTTAACAAAAAGAAAAAGTTTAAATCGCTTAAAATAGACGTGATAGCTGATTCGAACTAGTGATGTTCCACAGCGGCATCCTGCTTCACCGTCGCTGTCGTCATCGTGTAAAGCCCGCCCCAATGTTTTTGATTGGTGCCGTGATTTCGACAGATTACAAATGGGCTTGAATGAGCTCTTTGTCGGAAGTTGTCTGGGTTTTTTACCAGGCTAGAAATATCCTTTATATGGCAAACACATTCAAAATGTAAAGCTACTGCATGGATTGCATCCTAATGTATTCCATTAGGTGCTTCTGCTCTTATTTCGGGTGAGGTTTTTATGATCAAGAGTCTAAGAAAAAAATCAGCCAGCTGTTTATTCTGACAGCCCTCTGCCCTTCTTAATCGGCGTGCAGCAGACCTCTGACAGACCTCTCATCAAAAACTCTCCCAACCATAATTGACCTGCTCCCAGCAAGACGCCAAGATAATCCATGTATGGACGACACCACTCCAGACAGCTTGCTAAATGAACAATCCTGTACAAAAGCAGAGACACAACATGAAAACCCCGAACAGCAATATTAACATAATTTTTCCAGCTGATATGTATGAATCTCTACATGCATCACTGTAAGGAACGGGCATTGTGACCCTCTGTCCAAGTGCTGTTCTTCATGCATTGGCGATATTGGTATATTAATGTAATTTGTTTACTTTTCCCATGTCACTAAAATTGTCAGTAAGTTTCCCCCGGCACTGGTTCCCTGCAGAGCATCATCGGCATTAGGAGTGACGTGGTCTGGCCGTGACTCTCTCCCTTAGGGTCTGTCGGCTCCAGCCTGGCTAATGGGGACCAGCTGGGAGAGCAAGATTAAGCACAGCACTAGCAGCTCGTTCTCTCTGTCACACCTCTCTCACATTTCTTTCTTCGGTGTTAGTTCTCAATCTCACTGCGCTACCTCCATTCAGCTCACGGACCTTTCTTTTAATGGTAAAAGATTACAAATGCAACAGCAAAAACCTGTAAATCCGTGAACAGCTCCCTTTATAAAGTGAAAAACTTTGAAGGTGTCATGAGCTGGCTTTTTTTATTTTTTTATACTGTTGTCTGAGGTCAACTAATGACGTTTGTGTGGTTTTTACATTCAAAAACATCATAACTAATAAGTAATAGGCTATTTTCTACACTGGTTTTGAGGCTCTCTCCAAAACGCTGGGTTTTGATGGGCGTGCCGCACTGGAGACTTGGAAGTAAACGCCCACGGCTAGGATTGGAGAAGATTTACATATTATAATGAGCTTCAGCTCCGCTGTCATATCTATGCCCCTGTCAGTTCAGTTCACATGAGGGAGGGATTGTTTTGAAAGCGACAACCGGAATGATCCATGTACGTCTTTATCAAACAAACACTATGTTTTATTTATTACCCACCCGTGATTAATTGGACTTTTATTTTTGTATTACATAGCCCGCATGATCGTTCGTGCCCTTCAAATGTCAAGTCAAGAGAGAGAGAATAGCAAAAAAAGAAAGGAATATTACGAGATTCATCGGCCTGCTGACGGGCTTTCGTTTTGGTTGCCCGTCTGGAAAACACATAGCCCCGGGACATTGGGCTTTGCGAGTGTCTGTGTCCAGCGTGCAAAAGTAAGTTCTGTTAGACACGTACACATAAGCAAAACAATCTATAACGATGCAAAACTGTTACATACAAAAAAACACGTTTTACTCACATAAGTGTGTTGCACCATTCCTCCTGTCCAGTATAGATGAATAGCATTGTGGGATTTGTTTACAAACGATCCCGCGGTGAAATGAAGTGAACACCATTTCTTCCCTACGTGAGCTAGAACTTCATTAAAAATAAAGTTCAACCACACATTCCTAATATTAGGATCCGAAGGAAGCTTATCCAGCGACTGTGTTCTTCCACAACCAGGAATTGCGCAATATATTGCTATATTCTTCGGCATGTTTATTGTTGCTGGCTAGCGTGATCCGATGAGTCGGTGGGCGGGGCTACTGATTTACACGTGCTTATTATTCTGTAGAGACTGAGTTCCGTCAGTCGATGACGTCAAGATGCAAACACGATCGTTTTCTGAGCCTGGTGTCTACAAAAGCTTTTCTTTGACTAACTAGGAGGTTTTTTTTAGCTTTGAAACTTACATTTCTTAATTCATCACCCCTTTAATAGATGTGATAGGAAATGTCATAATACAGAAAAAAAAACATAAATTGATATATGATGATAATGATAATGATATATGATGAACTGACGATAATAAGGTCGCGCTGTTGACGCTTGTGCAGCCTCTCGAGGAGAAATTACAACACTAGACCGTTTAAGCTGTTTCCTGAATAGCATCATGACTGAAAATGACACTGCTTTCATATGACAGTTTCATAAACAATTAATTAACATTAACTTACATTAACATTCACTTAAAGTCACTTACATTGTAGATGCAATATTGAGAGCTTTTGTTCGATTTCAGCAGCGGAAATCGTTCACACACAGCAGAACCACAACACGTCTCACAGCAACAAGTGTGTTACTGACCGATTCAGTGTTTGAATGAATTGTTTGAATGAATGATTCACTCATTAAGACGGCCACCTGCTGCCACCTACTGGGGGTTTAGTTTCATGATTAAACATACTTTCGACTATTTCTAATGTGTCTATTCAAAACGACAAATCTCAAAACATTATTAAATTCAGTTGTAATTTTTCAGTGTAAATTATTTAATTTTATTGTTAACAGCCCTTATAGTGTCTTAATTTAATTTAATGTATTGATCAAATTTAACAATATAAAATTAAACCTGAAGAATAGCCTATATTTAATAAGATTGGGGGGGAAATGCCCTTTATAAAAGGTAAAAATATCACAAATTTGAAATGATTCAATAAAAAATTTAAAAATTTAAATGAAAAAATATTGCTTCAGAATAAATTCTAGTTACAACACACATACACACACACACAAACACACACACACACACACACGCAAAATTTAAAAAATATTGAACTTTTTTCCGGACAAGCACATTTTTTACTCGGACAAGTGAATGAACGTTTTACTTTTCCGAAGGACAAGCACATGAACATGCTTAATGTCAAGCCCTGACATGTATATTGTTATTTACCTCAGATGGTAGAAAATCTAGTAATGAACTTTGATCATAGACAGTAAAAGAAATGGACCGAGCGTTCCCATTGACGTCAACGGCGAAAGAATGAAGTCAACCTAGGGGCACTCACTTCCTGATGGCTGAGCGAACTGCGCAGGCTCAGACTGAGCTTGACGACGTAGATGTGACGTGAGCCTCCTGTCTGACAGCTGTGAGTCTTCTAGTAGTTGTGGAAAGTGAAAGCTGAATCGCGTTGTTTAAATATTTTCTCCCGTTGCTTTTGGCTCACTATGGGCTTCTCCCCATTCTTCTCCCTTGACTTTATCAGACTTCATGTCTCCACGTCCCCCCGACTGTCTCATAGACAGTAAAAGATTGCCTGCGAGCGTCTCCTCAGGTCTATACGGTAATTTCTCAACTGTGCGACAGGGTCGCGTTGGTTATGACGCAATCGTTAGCCTATTTTTACAAAAACAGCTTCTGCGGGGCGATAGTGTAAGATACAAGGTAACGGAGCCTTTTATACATTGTCGTGTTTCTTTAGAAATAAACAATGGACAAATGGAGTCTTTAAACGTCTCAGATGTAAAGTTATTCACTGTCAAAGTGACTCAAAAATGAATGGGAGTCAATGGGATGCTAACAGCAGGTGATGGCTTGGTTAGCAATGGCAGCCCCTAGGGGTGGAACGCTTTCCGAGCGCTAGATTACCCCCTTGACTTTGATTCATCACGTGGCTTTCACTTTACCACCCGTGCTTTAAAGGTGCAGTATGTTGGATTGATAGCTAGTGGTCGAAATGGGTACTGCATTTCAAATTTGAAATATTGGAGAACGTTTTTTCCACAACCCCTCTTCTTCAGACTTGACACTCACGTGGGATTCAAGCTTGAGGACACATGACAGAAGCAAGCACAATTGCCGTCAATGAAAACCACTCTGTAATTTGATTTATCTGCATTTTAATATGCTCTCGTTCATAGAGATTTTTAGATGGATGCAGAGTCTTTTTAGGTCGGGGGTGATCTCTGACCCAGTTTGTTTACTGTCTTCCATGGCAGTAATATGCTGTGTTTTCCGCTAGCTGGAAACCTGGGCTGTCCAAAATACTATTGGGTAAACTGGCGGCGTTCCAACACGGAACACACATTTAAAAGAAGAATAACTGGCTGTAGCATTGTGTTTCTGAGAAACAAGTAGGTGAATTTAGCACGTACCCTAAATATCTGCAAATGAATTATGGTATTTTGATGCTGTAGTGAAGTGGAGAAACTTACATACAGCACCTTTAAGGTTGTAAGTATAGTACATTATATGTCAGAAGAGAAGATACAAATAAAACGCGATTTTAGTAGCATGGAACATTAATATTATTTCAGTTAATGAAATATAAAAAAAAAATATTGTAATTTTGGTAACACTATAATAACTGCATGCTATAAATCAATAATTAAGCCTAATGCTATATGATAATAGTAATAATAGGAATAATAGTTAATTTATCATTTATAAAGCATTATACATTAACCCTTACAGATCGAGATAGACAGCCAAAAATAACTATCGTTCTAAAATGTTTAATAACTTTTAAACCGCTATTCCAATCTGTATGCTGTAAACTGCACCGTAAAGAGGAGAATCTCCGCTTTCCATAAGTATAACATTCACGATTGATCATTCAGAGGCTCCGTAGTCAGCATGGATGTGTCATCAAAATATGCAGCATTGATTTGTCCAGGAAACACACGTGGGTTGGTCCCCTGAGCCAAAAAGAAGTTATTTTTTTTATCATTAGTCGTCCACAACTTGTATTATTTGCATTTGTTTTACACATTCAAATTATAATATATTTCTCTGAAGAAAAATGTTTGTTTCAGTGTTGTTATTATATAACAATCTTTCTATTTACTTTACTACTTGAACTTTTTAGGACACATTGTCAGTAAATAAAATACACCTATTTTCACTCAAAAACCTAGAAACGCCTAGAATAATATTATAATAAATGTCTATAACTTGCTAAAGGGGATTGTTCAGCATGTAGACAAAATTTCACCTGGAAGTGTAAGACAACCAAGTCTAACTTTCTAAAGAAAAAAAAAAAAAACCTTCATGAAGTTCTGTTCGAGTTCACAGTAAAAACATCACATTTTTGCTGCTGTTTTTCTTGAAATTATATTAATTTAATCCATTCTCAGAATAAATAAATGTAAAATTGGGACATCAAATGAGCTAGATGGAAACTTCAGGTTCTCCTTTTTAAAATGATGTATAGCACTTGATGCTAACTGCTTGAATGGGTGAGAAAAAGAAATAAAAGTAGAGGCATGTCAGGCACCCCAAAAATGTTCTAGGTCTTTAAGGGTTAATAAGCAGTTTATAAATCTATAAATGCTTTATTCTTGATTTATACGCATATCTATAATGTTTATTTAAATATTGTTAATTAACCATACTAATGCTGAACTAATGATTAATAACTAAACATTATTATAAAGTGTTACTGCAAATTTAAGTCAATCTGTAAAACTTGTAATGTTGCCATCGTATTTTTTATGGTAAAGTTCTCAGCTGTCGTGTTTTTTTTTTATTTTGTTTTTTTTAAATACTGTAAATTTCACAGATTTTTTTAAAGTGTTCTCTTCATACAAATCACATTGTATGAAATTGCTCAATTGCTAAATTGTTCCATTTTCCTGTGTGATTGGCTTGACCCATCTAACTCTTATTTAGACCCTCCTGCTCTGACTAAATACCCTTCTCGTCATTAAGTTATATGCTCTTAGTTTACTTCATCCAGTCTTATATGCTATCAGGTTAGCAGTGGTGTAATGTTCACCACTGAATTATTTCCTCTTATTTCCTTCATATGCTCTTGGAATCAGGATTGGCATGATGGAGGCAGCATATTTTATCTTTTTTATTATTAGTTGGGGTTCAGTAGCTGGTGATGTGATTTTTCTTTTGAAATAATTAGAATGAGAGAAGGTAGTTTGTGAATAATTACCTTGAGAGAGAGGTGCCGATAATATTAATAATACTTTTCACATTTATCAACTGATCTAAAATGAATTTCCTTTATGCCCTCATACAGAGAGACAGAGGAGGGAGTCATACAGTGAAGATTATTAGATTACCCTCTTGTTTCTCCTTCATTATTTTTCTGATCTCATATAGAGGAGGTTCACAAGAATTTTGTCCAAAGTGTTTGTAGTAAACAATGTCAAGCTAAGTACAAGCTAGACAAACTGTACACAAACTAGAGAAAAATTTTAAATCTAAAGGGAATTAACACGGTTTTATTGTTGTTGTTTTTGTATTGGACTTAAAAAAGGAAGTGCCTCAGTATGATTGTGTATTAGCAGTGCTTTCAGAAAAGGTGGTCTTCGGCTGTTTCTTAAAAGTTGTGATGACAACATTGGGTGGAGTTTGGCAGCTCGAAGGCAAAGTTTCTTTACAACACTGCAGAGCAATGCTGTAAAGAAAGCACCAGAAAAGCACTGCTCATTTACTGAATATGAACTGCAGTAGGGAACAAACCCTTTTGTGATGGACTGGCCATCTGTCCAGGATGTTTACCTGCATATAGCCCAAGATGCTGGGATAGGCATCATCATCCTTCTGACTCTAGATAGAACAAGTATGGATGGATGGTAGGAAGCAAGGCCGACCTTAGGGTAGTGCAACTGTACTGGACCCAGTGAGAATGGACAGATTGGGACCAAACCTAGCCTCAACCACCATAGAAGGCGATTTCGAACGTACTGACTATTGGGGGCCCCAATTCCTCTAACTCACTCTAGGCCCCGTTTAATTCTTGGGATGGCCCTGGTAGGAACATATACTTGTAGGTGAAGGTGGGCCTATATATTGAGGTGGGAGTGTGCATTTCTGGTCACAGTCCTAAAGGCTGACAAAGCGTGAGTGCTAATGAGTCTGAGCAAAGGATTATTGGTAATGTAGTATATGATAGAGTGACAGTCCGGGGTGGAGTGCCCTCTCATGGTAATCATGGGCACTCACTCTGGTGAATTGTGACAGTTTTGAGCATGGTAATATGAGCTGCATTCATCACGGACAATGTGCCAGACCCTTTGATCAATGCAAGGACATTTCAGTTATAGCCCATTATATTAAATATATATAAATAATATATTAAATTACCCATTAAGCGCTTTATTCCCATTTAAATACCCAGTTGAGACTTTGAGAAGATTTCCACTTTACAAATATTTACTTCATTCATATTTAAAATAAATGACTCTTCAAGCTGATATGCAATGTAAAAAGGCAGATGAATGGGTTTGGAAAAAGCCGGATTCAAACTCTAACATCACCCACCTTACTTTCCACACCCCTGCTTCAACTTTTAGATGGGTTTCTTTTGTAATTTTTTCTTGCTCAGCTAGACAATGGTGAGCGGAATTAGTTTCAAATAGCCCCTGTCAGCAAAGCTGTCTTTTTTCACTTGGTATAAATAGACTCTCCGATTTAAAAAATATATATATATACTTGAACATATGTTTAACTAATAAAGATAACTAGAGAGAAGTTATTTCAGCCCACATATGGCTTGCTTACTATAAACTTGAACATTTAACTTAACAAGATAGCATGTAAAACATACCTTATGCTGGACTTCTACCTTAAAAAAGACAATATAAGAATATAAAAATATAACAAATTGCAAATATAGCCCAAATATACTTTTCTCTATACTTTTCAATATTAGCCAAGTATATAATTTTAAGTATAACTCTAATAAGTAAATAAAAGGTGGCTGGAAGTATACTTTTATTTTTAGATTTAAAAAAAATATACTGAGAGCACACTATAAACTTTTTTCAAGGGAGAGCCTTCTAGGACAGCAAGTCAAGTATATTTTCCTTTATCTCACTAGACGATTGTATTAATCTGATATCATAAAATTTGATATTAAAATAAGTCTATGATATTAAAATTTAAAGTAATTTCTTCAGCATTTCATGTATTTCGCAATCCTCTAGACATGCCATGACTACTATTTCAAACAGACGTCTGATCCTAGTTAAGCTGTGAATCTCATCACTTTATTAAACTAATGATCTCCTTAGTGATATTGACTGTGTATTATTTGTGTGGTGTTTATGTTAGAAAGCGAGACAGCTCTAATGAGGCCAAGTGGAAACGATAACTCTCTTTATTTAAATAGTCCTAGCGAAATACAGCATCCCCTATGCATACAAACTCTTGTGAAAGCACCTATGTTAAAAAGCTGATATGTTAATGTGTCATGCTGGTTTTCTCTGAGCTCCCAGCTCGGCGCTGATGGTCTGACAGTATTATCATCAGCTTGGCAATGTCACAGAAGATGGCCTGCATTTACTGCAAAGAGGCCAGCAATTTCTTCTCCGCGTCTGCGCTCTGTGCCTCAGAGCTCTCTGACATTTCATTTATAATCCCCACAGAGGAAATAAATGACAAAAACATGTTCTGCGACTCTCTTCACCTTCAACTATTATTTTGCTTATGGGGTATCACCAGGTTACTAGGGTAAGCCGAAGTGATCCGTGTTCCAGGAGATGTCAAAGTGAACACACATGTGAAAAAACAGTGTGTGAAGAGTGAGGAGAAGGCCAGATTACATGGGAATAAGATGAGGAATATATAACAAAATAACATTCAACTAATGTTATTACAAGTTAAACCTCTAGATTTGCTATAAAAAATGATGTTAAAATGATGCTTAAACTAGCAGCTGTGTTGTCCGGAATTCACTGTAAAAAATAAATAGGATTGTAACATTTCAGGTTCTTTCAGAAGTATATTTCTGTATATTAACTTATATCTGTTTGTATGTTTGTTTTGCGTCTAGAAAATATATTTTCGGAAAATATGGACCCAGGCAAAAGATATGATTTAATGAACTTGAAATATAAAGATACAAAAACAAACATATACTCACACCTAAAGGATTATTAGGAACACTATACTAATACTGTGTTTGACCCCCTTTCGCCTTCAGAACTGCCTTAATTCTACATGGCATTGATTCAACAAGGTGTTGAAAGCATTCTTTAGTAATGTTGGCCCATATTGATAGGATAGCATCTTGCAGCTGATGGAGATTTGTGGGATGCACATCCAGGGCACGAAGCTCCTGTTCCACCACAAACATTTTAGTACAGTGAACTCATTGTCATGTTCAAGAAACCAATTTGAAATGGGTGGAGCTTTGTGACATGGTGCATTATCCTGCTGGAAGTAGCCATCAGAGGATGGGTACATGGTGGTCATAAAGAGATGGAGATGGTCAGAAACAATGCTCAGGTAGGCCGTGGCATTTAAACGATGCCCGATTGGCACTAAGGGGCCTAAAGTGTGCCAAGAAAACATCTCCCACACCATTACACCACCACCACCAGCCTGCACAGTGGTAACAAGGCATGATGAATCCATGTTCTCATTCTGTTTACACCAAATTCTGACTCTACCATCTGAATGTCTCAAAAGAGATCGAGACTCATCAGACCAGGCAACATTTTTCCAGTCTTCAGCTGTCTAATTTTGGTGAACTCGTGCAAATTGTAGCCTCTTTTTCCTATTTGTAGTGGAGATGAGTGGTACCCGGTGGGGTCTTCTGCTGTTGTAGCCCATCCGCCTCAAGGTTGTGCGTGTTGTGGCTTCACAAATGCTTTGCTGCATACCTCAGTTGTAACGAGTGGTTATTTCGGTCAAAGTTGCTCTTCTATCCGCTTGAATCAGTCAGCCCATTCTCCTCTGACGTCTAGCATAAACAAGGCATTTTCTCCCACAGGACTTCCGCATACTGGATGTTTTTTTCCCTTTTCACACCATTCTTTGTAAACCCTGGAAATGGTTGTGCTTAAAAATCCTACTAACTGTCTATCCCAGTAATTCCCGTCTGACACCAACAACCATGCCACGCTCAAAATTGCTTAAATCACCTTTCTTTCTCATTCTGACATTCAGTTTGCAGTTCAGGAGATTGTCTTGACCAGGACCACACCCCTCAATGCATTGAAGCAACTGCCATGTGATTGGTTGATTAGATAATTGCATTAATGTGAAATTGAACAGGTGTTCCTAATAATCCTTTAGGTGAGTGTATGTGTATGTTATGAATGCTGGGACTGATATTCCTTCAGGGAAACCTCAAGATTGATGGCTTAATTAATGTACTAAACTTTTACATCTGATTGTGAATATTCAAAGATGCTGATTTACATAATTGATTGCAAGAGTGATGAGATTGCAAGAGACATCATTCGACTTGAGCTCTGTATCTGAGCACCTTCGAATGCTCTCTATTCACTTTGTCGACATAGATCTATTTTAACAATCTGAAGCGTGTGGCGCAAGTGCACTTAGGACGTGTCCGAATCTGCTTTTGTGAGTTGAACAATGAGAAAAAAATAAAACTGTCTTTGCACCAGGCGCATGGTCCAAAATGATTATACCTAGTCTCTTACCAGGGCCATCCCAAGAATTAAACTTGGCCTAGTGTGAGTTAGAGGAATTGGGGCCCCAATAGTCAGTACGTTCGAAATCGCCTAGTGTGTTTTGGGTGTAATGTGCAATAAACCAATCAGATTCTCATCTCCCATTCCTTTTAAAAGCCAATTGTGGATTCCCTATTTACATGGCGTAATTTGCAAGCGAAAAGTCTTTATGGGTCACCCCTGGCTCTGGGCCCCAGGAATTACTACTTTCTATAGTGATGTTGGGATAAATGTGGCAGATGTCAGCTTAAATGTGAAACATCAACTAAAATTACTGAGCTCAACTTTATAGTATGTTTTTTTACGCTTGTTATGTGATCCTTTTTTATTTGTCTTCCCATTTTTCTAATGCACATGGCAACTGCACACTGGATGTGCACTGGAGCAAGTATTTGACAAATGCTCTTGACATCAATGAGACATATGAGCTCATCACTTCATTGAAACATAGCTGGCAATCCTTGTGTGTGTGTGTGGGGGGGGGGGGGGGTGTTATGTTTTGTGACATATGAGGACACAAATGCATATAATGACATGGGTATGACTAAGTATTACAAGGAGAGGGTGACATATTAAGACATTGTCCATGTCCCCACTTTTCAAAAGTCTTATAAATCATACAGGATGAGTTTTTTTGAGAAAGTAAAAATGCAGAATGTTTCCTGTGATGGGTAGGTTTAGGGGCAGTGTAAGGGGATAGAAAATACGGTTTGTACAGTGTAAAAACCATTACGCCTATGGAATGTCCCCACATTTTACAAAAACAAATGTGTGTGTGTGTGAGTTCAGAAATACTGCATTAGAACACCTTACAGCAACATCCATAAAACCCTCTACAGCACTTACCGGAAGGACGTTAAGAGGGAAAGAATATCAACTAACTGACTCTTTTGTTCTGTCAGGCTAAGATGAAGTTTGACTGTGAACGAAAGAAAGTAAATAAGCAGGAAAAGCCCTCGACAGGATCCCTGCTTCACAGCTGTGAGCTTCATCTTTTATTCATGTGCGGGAGGTACGTGTGCCACTCCTGAAACCAGCCACTTAACCCATTAAGAGCACAACTTTGAACTGGTTGATAAATTATTAACATTAGCATTTATTAGTCTGGCAGACAGAACAGACGGCAAATATATAGACCAAAAGGGAGAAATTAACATAGAGTATTAAAAAAATGAAAAGCATGGGAATGTGATGTAGAGGAGAGCGGGGCGCAACCTAACGCGGGGTTAGTTGTAACACGTATGGTTTGAAAGTTTCACCGCATGCCAGCATATTTACTAGTTGCCATATCAATATTATTTAGAGAAAAAAAAATTGTGCCAAAATTAAAAAATCTTAGCGAGACTTTACTGAACATTTATTTAACCGCAAGTTAATTTCTTACTTAAGTTTTCATCTCAGTTTTTTGTGTTTATTTAAAATAAGACAAATCTGATATTTTAATCGTATATCTGTCATTAAACAGTTGAGATTGTTCTTTAATGCTCATCTAACAGCTGAAGACGCGCGCCGAGGTCGTGCAGCTAGTAAACACAGAAACTGGCGAACGGCGGCGGTCTTTCGAATCAGCTTTGACCGCGACTCTGAAAGATTTGGAGTTAAGCTTTTCTCTGAGAAAAGAACAAAGAACAGCACTGAAGTCATTCTTAAAAAGGGAAGATGTGTTCGGAGTTTAGCCGAGCGGATACAGGGAATGTTTAATCTATCAACTAGCTCTGTTTCACCTTCATTGCTCTGGTTGGTTGTAGCGCTATCCTATCGTGTGCAGAGGGAGTTTGAAAGACAACCGTTTATCCCGCCCCTCGGATTGAGCTGTCAATGGTGAGTTTCCAGACCAAACATCTTGATGTGGGCCTGGCTTGTCAGGCTAGTGTATATTTATAATGATTAAAAAATGCCATTATTTTATTTTGAAAAGTTAATAATTGTATTTTAATGAAAAAATACTTTAGCTTGTCTTGGATATATGTTTTTTTTATTATAGATAACACTTTAAGCTGACATTTGGTCATGTTACAATGTACCCCACCTACATTTCACTTCCATTCTTTTGGGGTAAATCAAGAAAAAAAGTATGCACTATATTAATGAAACAAAACCACATAATTGTTCAAGACGTGTGAAATGAATGTGGGAAAAAATAAATACTCTGAACCCTAAGTCGATTTACACAATTGAGACAGTCAAAAAGTGTATAAGGTTGTGCCCCGCTCTCCCCTATATATATATATAATATGAATATACGAATTACAATTTGGTCTCATGTTGGTTAAAATGATTTTTTTTCCTGTTGTGACTTCCACTGCTCCACTGCATTTCCTGTCAGTCCTCTCTCCATAATGAGATCCGGACAGAATCTGTTTTGATCTCCATGGAGACATGCAACAATAACCAGAGACAGAGCACAGGATGATGCTATAATATCATTAAATCATCTCTTACACACACACACACACTCTCTCTCTCTCTCTCTCTCTCTCTCTCTCTCTCTCTCTCTCTCTCTCTCTCTCTCTCACACACACACACACACACACACAATTTTCTTACACAATGACTTTTTACACAATGAGATGATACTGTACACACTGTATTCTATCGGCTGTTTTTCTCATTGGGACCAAAAGACATACACACAAAGGTAAGGGTTTTGAATATTGCCATCTTTGTGGGGAGATTTTTTCCCCCATAACAGGTTTACGTCACATCCTTTTGATATTTCCGGCAAAAACATCCATATATATGTATGAGTCCTTCATATAAAGCAGTCTACATATTGCCAATTCTACAATTCTAAGGTCTAATATATCTTTAGCAACAGTATGAAAATGATTAACACATAACAGTCACAATATGGGTATAAACCAAGCAGCAAACTCCCTCAATCTCTTTGCAATACGGAAGTAATGTAAACTGCAATTCCTCAACTGGCCACTAAGGACAGGCTCCAGAAGGGAGCAGAATCTCCTTGAGCCCCATGTTACAATTCCCAACTTTATGTTTACATAAAGTTTACAGCCTGGTACAAATTGTGGTTTTGGTCTATATGGCTAATTTTACCCTTCATGACAACTGTGTTCATGACAAAAAAATTTCTCACTCGTTTACATTATATAAAGCCTTAAAGTTCTGCATAATTAAGGGCGTGGCCACTTTGAGTGACAGATGGATAGCCATTTATCTGCCTTCTATAGTCTTTGCGTCACCTAAGCTCCGCCCACATCCCGCCTCTTTGCCCATTTTCTGTTATCCGGGAGTGACACGCGATGAAGTGCTAGCTGGTATATGTTTATAGACTGTAAAAAAATATGGACGTAGTGTCTGTGATACCCATAGGATTCCGATATATACAAATATATCTGTATATTTGTATAGTAATGTGTCACATGACTAAATATGCGTCATCGTTTTCAAATACCTCAGCTTTTACAGTCCACACTACAATGTGAAAAGCTGCATTGTGAACTTCACATTGAGAGTGTTTCTAAAAGCATTGTTTTCACAGGACAAAAACGTGTCTCAGTGTGAATGGAAGGTAACAACAAAGAGAAAAATATGTGTCTTCAAATTAAAAATGTATAGGGCCCTATCACACACCCGGTGCAATGTGGCATGTTTTCGCATGTTTTTTTTTGCTAGTTTCACCCCAACTTAGATATAATTTTCATGTCCAGTGCCACGTTGTTTAAATAGTTAATGCACTTGCGCCCATCTTTTCGCCCAACAGAAAACGACTGTGCCAGTGACCAACAAAAACCTGGTTTAAAGTCAATAGCGTAGTATTTTCTATTTACTTTAAATGGGTTAGTAATATACGCCTATAGGTGGGTGCACAACACGCATACACTCACGCTTATTACACACACAGGGAAGTGCAGCAGCACACACATTTTTTTAAAATATTAAATATAAACGTATTCCTCTCGGGAGAAGCACTAAGATCTCTCCTGAGGGCCCACCAGACAGCCATCTCAACTGAGGAGGACACAAAGTGATATAAAACAAAGTCATCGAACCTGTAACATTTCAATCTTCAGTGATAGTTTCTGCATAAAAAAAAAAAAAAAGTTTTTTTTCAGCAGCAGACCCAAGAGGGCTATTTTTTCTTGACCTCTGACCTGTGCTGTTGTCCGAGGTCAAAGGGCACCAAAGGTCATGTGAGCAGGTGCACAAGAGCTCGTCTCTGAAACAGAATACTTGTGATAAAGGAAAAATATTAAAAAAGCTTTCATTCAGTTAAAAGATTAAATAAAGATCCTGCAAAATAAGTACGTTCACTGCTAATAATTCCAAATAAGAAATGTACCATAGTAGCACAAACCTGCCAGAAATGGCCTTGTTGAGTTATTATTTGGTCTCCATCGTACTAAATGATGTTTTGTGAAAATGTGAAAATGCAGAAAGTTCTGTGAGGGTTGTGTTTAGGGGTATGTTTAGAGCTATAAGATAGAATATACAATTTGTACTGTATACAAATCTTTGTCTATGGAAAGTCCTCATAAAACATGGAAACCCAACGTATGTATGTGTGTGTGTGTCCATGTTTATATTACATTGTGAGGACCAAATGTCCCCGTAAGGATAGTAAAACCTGAGATCACCCACATTGTGGGGACCAGCCAGCAGTCCCCACTTTTCAAAAGGCTTATAAATCATAAAGGATGAGTTTTTTTTAGAAAGTAAAAAGGGTAGGTTTAGGGGCAGGGGCAGTGCAGGGGGATAGAAAATACGGTTTCTACAGTATAAAAAACCATTATGCCTATGGAGAGACCCCACAAATATAGTGAACAAGACGTGTGTGTGTGTGTGTGTGGGGGGGGGGGGGGGGGGGGGGGGCATGTTTTTGTGAAATAACAGGACACAAATGTGCATAATGGCATTGGTATGACACAGATATTACAAGAAAAGGGTGAAATATAAGGACATTACCCATGACCCCACTTTTCAAAATGCTTATAAATCATACAGGATGATTTTTTTTTTTTTTAGAAAGTACAAATGCAGAATGTTTCCTGTGATGGGTAGGTTTAGGGGCAGGGGCAGTGTAAGGGATAGAAAATACATTTTGTACAGTATAAAAACCATTACGCCTTTGGAATGTCCTCATATGACACAAAAACAAACGTGTGTGTGTGTGTGTGTGTGTGTGTGTGTGTGTGTGTGTGTGTGTGTGTGTGTGTGTGTGTGTGTGTGTGTTTGCGTGCGTGTGCGTGTGCGTGTGTGTGTGTGTGTGTGTGTGTGTGTGTGTGTTTGCGTGCGTGTGTGTGTGTGTGTGTGTGTGTGTGTGTGTGTGTGTGTGTGTGTGTGTGTGTGTGTGTGTGTGTGTGTGTGTGTGTGTGTGCTGTTTTTCTGTTGCATAAATGTTTGATAGGAAGGTGGCGGGGAGAGTGTGACACACCCTCTTGTCTCACCTCTCGTCTCTCCTGCTGTTCTCTCTCAGTTATTCATGACTTCTCCCTTTCTCAGTAGTCTTTCCATCCTCCAGCCTGACAGTAAAACTTTCACTGCCGCAGACATCAGATCAGCGAGACAGGTTTCTGTGTGTCGGAGACGAGGGAGGAGACACTTTCAGCAGGAAGTAATTAGCGGTGTCAAGCATCATGATTACTACTGCTCACACATAGGGGCATTTATTTGAACAAAGCACTAACCCCCACCATTTAATGTGTTAGGGTGTGCTGTTACTTTGTTCAGTTATCTGACTTCCAATTTTCACCGGTGGAAGAAAAAATGTGTGGATGAATCCATTAGTTAAAATAAAGGATAGACCAGAGTCATACCTAGAGATCAGAATATCACAAAGACTTGGGGGTTGACTTGCCGGAACACTACAAAGTATTCTGATTAATGGGTAGCCTGTCCATGATTCATCATATTAATCATAAATGATTAATTATTTATGACATGTCATGTGTTTTAGTCACCCAAAGACACCCAAGGAAACCCTGTGAAGCAGTCAGAATCAAGGATGACAAATTGCTCTGCTATAAATATGCATAATCACATGCTTAGAACTTATGTTGTCCACATTAGCACACACATGGACGCACACTATATGAGAACAAAGTACATATATACACAAAACTGTCTGATGACTTAAAATGTTTAATTTGGGCTTGTATTCACATATAAACCTCCACACACACATCAGATAAACGGAAGCACAAGCATGGCCGCTTGATGTACGAGAACCAATGAGGTTCATTCTTGTGTGTTACGCAGAACTTTCAAGCTTCCGCAAGAAGCAATAAGGTTTGTTCTTGTGCGTCAAGCAGGTACGGATGGGATGAGCTTCTATTTATGTTCGCTGATTAATGTTAATATGTGAAATAAAAATCATATAAAGCACTGATGCCTTTTCAGAAAATGTAGACTTAAGAGCTTAATTCGTATAGGCCTAGGTTTTACAATCTCTTTATTAACTCTTTGAAGCGTCAAAGTGTTAGTGTGATAGACTTTCAAAGGAGGGACAGAAATTAAAAATAGCATTTTTTTTTTTCGAAGATGAACGAAAGTCTTGGATTGGGATGACATGAGGGTGAATAAACAAATTTTCATTTTTGGGTGAACTAACCCATTAAGCACATGACGCAGATCTGATGCGCATCTGATTTTCATATCCGTCCATTTCATATAGCTTACTGTAATGCTAGCCAAAGGATGCCAGAAAAACAATAGACGCTGCATGAAATTATTACAAATGATTAATTGTGTTAAATATTTTTCATGTGTTAAAGTGAAAAAGCAAGGTGTTGATTAATGAATCAATGACATACTACTCCATTAGACATTTACCGCCATCTACATGCAGTTTTAGTTTCTTATTTGGAATATAATTTCATTAAAAATAATTTCATATTTCCATATACATTTTTTTTAAACATTAAAGGTATAATTCACCCCAAAATATTTATTTCTGAAGCCGCTTTTTGTAATGTCTATTTGATTTTTTACACAATAATGAATTTCAATTATCTTTTGGGAGTAATCAGCCAAATGAGTTTAATATACAAATAGATTAATCAGCACATTGAGATTATGTGTGTGTGTGTGTGTGTGTGTGTGTGTGTGTGTGTGTGTGTGTGTGTGTGTGTGTGTGTGTGTGTGTGTGTGTGTGTGTGTGTGTGTGTGTGTGTGTGTGTGTGTGTGTGTATGTGTGTGTGGCCTGGTAATCCCCACAAAGATGGCAATATCCGAAATCCTTGTCCTTGTGGGGACATTTTTATATCCCCATAAGGAAAACATCTTATAAATCACACAGAAGGAGTTTTTTTTTGAGAAAGTAAAAATGCAGAATGTTTCCTATGATGGGTAGGTTCAGGGTCAGGGTCAGTGTAGGGGGATAGGATGTCCAGTTTGTACAGTATGAAATCCATTACGCCTATGGAAAATCCCCATAAAACATGGAAACACGACGTGTGTGTGTGTGTGTGTGTGTGTGTGTGTGTGTGTGTGTGTGTGTGTGTGTGTGTGTGTGTGTGTGTGTGTGTGTGTGTGTGTGCATAATTTGTGTGATAGTGTTTCTTTACATTATATATTATATTATATAATGACAGTGAGGAAGTGTGTGTGCTAAATGGCTGTCACGAGCTGTAATACAGATTGTCAAAACAGAGTCAGACAGTGTGAAGGAGAGAGAGAAAGATGAGGAAAACGTGAGAGACACGCGGCCCGAAGAGAGGAAGACAAAGCAACATTTAATGAAACAGAAATAACAAATTTGAATGTAAGTCAACTGAAAGAGTTGTACGTTGTGTATTATGTCATCATCACGTGCATCCATTAAGAGCGCTGTGATGTATTTGTGTTTCTTGTCGTTAAAATCATCAGGCTGATACGGCTGTAGGTGCAGCGGCAGGTCAGATAACAGGACCTGCTTTAATGACCCTCATCTTTCCTCCGGGTTTCATGATCGCTCTGTCGCGTCACCCACATATGGCAGACGTTTGTAGTTCTGATGAGAGGTTCATAGCTCCTTCAGACCATAGTCACCCAGCGGCCCCTGTGACAGCTTCATCACGCACGCGCACATACACACTTCTCCCAGCAGTCTTTGTTGCGAGCATCTGCTTCTCCTGGTGATTAATTGCAATTAGCAGTGGAGTTGAAAGCCCGTGGAAGAATGCAGCACGCAGCAGACACTTTCTGATTAATGAGGGACAGCGGCTGTCAGAGGGCCACCACAGCCTGTGTGTGTGTGTGTGTGTGTGTGTGTGTGTGTGTGTGTGTGTGTGTGTGTGTGTGTGTGTGTGTGTGTGTGTGTGTGTGTGTGTGTGTGTGTGTGTGTGTGTGTTTACGGCTCCATATTTAAAAAGGTTTATTCTCCTTTTAGCATGTCAGTATGTGACTCCACACGAAGAAACGTGACACAATTAGATGAGAGAGAGAGAGAGAGAGAGAGAGATAGAGAGAGAGAGAGAGAGAGATAGAGAGAGAGAGAGAGAGAGAGAGAGAGAGAGAGAGAGAGAGAGAGAGAGAGAGAGAGAGAGAGAGAGAGAGAGAGAGTAGCAGAGAGCAGGCTCAGGGGGCTGATTAAATTTGCAAAGTAAAATTGCTAATTGACCTTTATTAATCAGAGCAGAGCAGTGTGTGTTTGCCTTATACTCTAGCAGGGGGTCATGGGCCACATCTCAGAGTTGTTCATTTTTCTGAACTCAAATGAAGGGCTCTCTTCTGTGTACATTTGAGCTAATGGTAAAACAACAGAGCACAGGTCAATACAAGAATGCCGCTGCCTGTGAATTCGAGCTAATTTCTGAGATGAGCTTACCGCTGATTAAAAAGGGTGAATGTGAGGGAGATAATAACAGGTCATATCCCTAAGACGAACAAATTCACTGTCTAACAAGTACATGCAGCCCTCAGTGCGAAAAGGTCCTTTAAAAAATGTTATAATACACTATGACTTAATTCCCTTTCTAGAATAGTGACTGGGCCTATCCTCAGTTTCGTAGTTGAAAGATAAGGACTACACTGTAAAAAAAAAAAAAAAAATGTTTTTTGTTGGTTTAACTTAAAAAAGTAAGTAACCTGGTTGTCTTAAAGAAATTGTTTATTGAAATAAAAAAATTTAGTTGATACAATGAAGGAAATTTGTTTAATTAATAGAAACTCAAAATATTATTGTATCTGAACCACATTAAAAAAAATATATAAATCATGAAAATAGCACTATTTGGCATGTTTCACTGCATCATCAGAAATAAAACACACACACAATTACCCAATATGCTTCAAAATCTTGTTGTTGGTTGTCGAATCTCAAAAAAGTTTCATTGTATTAACTGAAAATTTGAATTTCAATGAACTCAAAATTTTAAGGTAACCAGGTAACTTCGCATAATCAGAGACTCTCTTTATTTGATCACAAAGCATGTGGTCAAAGATGCATTTGAGACTCATGAATCACCAGGTGCACATAACGATATGTCTCCTTTGACCACATTTGACCAAATCACCTGGCGAATGTGAACTGCAGGTCTATAAAGGCCTGAGTGCTTTCTCACTGAGAGTAAAACCCGGTGTAACCTGCAGGAGGTGCTACACAAAACACATCCGTCAGTCACTTGCTCAAACACCATCAACCACTTTCTTAATGTAAAGAAGAAGAAGAAAAGAAGGATTAATATGAAACTAAAATCTTTAACAAAAGAACCTCACTTTGGGGACATGCAGGAATTTCTTTAATCAGAAAAAAAAACAAAAAAAAAACATTTAATTAACAATATTACTTCAATAACATTTCTAAAGATTTTATTTAGAGTTGGGTTTATAGTCATTTTTATATTCTCTATCTATCAAAAGAAATCACCAAAAAGGTAAAATAGTCCAAATGGTCTATGTATGTATATTACAATAATCCAAATAAAAAAAGTGGCAAAAAAGGCCTGCACACTAGTAGTTTATTTCTGCACTGTAAAAAATTTTTTTTTGTTTTTTGTTGGTTTAACTTAAAAAAGTAAGTAATCTGGTTGCCTTAAAATTTTAAGTTTATTGAAATTAAAAATGTAAGTTGATACAATGAAGGACATTTGTTTAATAAATAGAAACTCAAAATATTATTGTATCTTAACCACATAAAAAAAAAAAATTGATAAATCATGAAAATAGCACTATTTGGCATGTTTCACTGCATCATCAGAAATAAAACACACACAATTACCAAATACGCTTACAAAATCTTTTAATAATATTTTAATAAAGGTTGTCGAATCTCAAAAAATGTTCATTGTATTGACTCAAATTTTTAATTTCAATAAACTCAAAATTTTAAGGCAACCAGGTAACTTTTTTTTCTAAATAATTTTTTAAAGTGTATAGAAATGTGTTTGCAACTTACCTAAAATAATCTCTCTATTGCCTAAAAACTGTCATGAAAATATCATAATGTAAAAAAAAAAGGGCTCAAAAGTACTTGTTTTTGAGATTACAGATTAAAGCGATATGTCTTTATTTAGCAGGTAAACATGTGCAATATGTTTTTGCTGTTTCGGGAGCTGACTGTGCAGTGTAAAAAAAAGAAAAGTTGACATAACTTAAAATTGTAAGGCACCTTGCTGCGCAGCGTTTTTGAGTTTACTTAACTTTTACACAAAGTAGTTCACTTAACTCTATTAAGTAAGGTGCATGCCAATTTAAGATCTTTTGTTCAGCTGATTTAATTTTTATCTGTTTTTTTTTATTATTATTTTGTGTCGAATTTTTTTTTGTGTCACCATCATGGGGATTATTGTTTTCTTTAGTTGGGCAGTTTGACGACTTTTTAATGTTAGTGTTCCTCTGGCTGCTGAATTAGAATTGAATTACTGTGTGTGTAGTGTTTTTTTTAAACTGATTTTATGACTGGGTTTAATATAAGCAATATATTAACTTAGTTTTATTGTAATTCTAGGAAAGATCCAGCACGGTTTTATTTAGAAAAGCTGAATAAAGTTTAAAAACAATTGTAGGGGAGAGCAGGGGCAAATGTACCATTTTTCAGAAAAACGTCATTTTAAAAGAAAATGTTTTAGACAGAGATATATATTTGCTCTAGTCAGTAATTCACAAGTGTGGTCTATCAATAGCAGGTGGTTTTTTGTACAAATGCAGAACAACTACAGTATAATTTCACTTTGAACATAAGATGCAAATTGTTACTTTTGACCCCATCAGTTGGGACGAAAGTAACACACAGGTGGGTCAAAAGTAACACAACAATATAAGCTAGATTGTTTTGTGTTACTCTTGTTTTTATTTAACATACCTAACTATGACCTTGTAAATAGGGTGTCAAAATTGTACCTTTAGGGGTACAACAGCTTGTCGCTGGAGCAGTGCCCTTAAAAGGACATCTGTGTACCTTTTTTTACTCCTAAAAGGTGCATATTAGTACCTTTGAGTACAAATGCGTACATTAAGGTACTACTATGAACCTTTTTGTGATAAAAAAGGTACAAAGATGTCCTTTTAAGGGCACTGCCCCAGCGACAAGCTGTTGTACCCCTAAAGGTAAAATTTTGACACCCTATTTTTCTGTGTATGTAACTGCAAACATTTTGTAGCTACTTTATCTTTGCAATATATATATATATATATTAAATTACATTTTCATTTTAAAATGTAAGTTTAATCAAATGTTTCAAATATTGTTGATATACAACATAAAAAATAAAACAGTCTATTGAGAAATAAGTGTCCTTTGCCCTCCTGATATATTACAGACAGTAATGTACTAAGTGACATACTGTCTGAACTGTGTGTAGTACTGCATCTTGTGTTTTGTGTCCCTCAATGCAGTATTCTGTGTTTACAGCTCAGTGAAGGTTTGAGTGTTGGGGGATGGGAGGTGAAGTTGACCTTTACCCTCTCTCTGAATGTAGACAACACTTATTAGCTGGGCGGCAGTCTCTGCTGATTTATCACTGCGGCACCACTCTGTGGGTTGTGAGGTTGAGTCAGAGGTCAGGGAAGTAAAGCGGGTTTAAAGGACTCACTGGGTCAGGTTAAGGGTCAGTCAGATTAGCATGTGTTTGTGCAGAGATAGGTGGCGTACAGAGAAACACCGGTTAAAGGTTCCTCTTTTTTATAAGGACCTTCACTGACCTTTCCCGTATTGTGTGTGTCGGGTCTCATGCATAAGACGTATGGAAAGAAAGAAAGAAAGAAAGAAAGAAAGAAAGAAAGAAAGAAAGAAAGAAAGAAAGAAAGAAAGAAAGAAAGAAAGCCCACTAGGGGGCAGCAGTCGGCCCAGGACCCAGTTGTGCGAGGGGCAGACTGCTACAAATGGATCTGCTGCCAAAGTGGATGCCAAAGTATGCATGAGCAGTCTTGTAACGGTTTGTGTGCTGTAAGACTCCAGTACTAGCATTTAAGGGACAGATTAGCTGGCAGTGCAGTGATGGTATCAGATGGTTCTACCTTGATTTTACCTATCCAAAAACCTGCGTTCAACATTTTTACCAAACATCTATAAGCGAAATTCTCTAATATGCGCACCTTTCACAACAGAGGTTGAACATAAATAGTGAGCAGACATACTTAGGACTGTTCATTTAAAATTTTGCTTTATTGCATGCAACTTTGAGTTGTCATTGTACTTTTGAATTGAGTCGTTACATACGTTAAACAATTACAAATGAGTAAATAAATACAAATAAGGCAAGGCAAGTTTATTTGTAGAGCACCGTCTTTCGGATGAGACGTTAAACCGAGGTCCTGACTCTCTGTGGTCATTAAAAATCCCAGGATGTCCTTCGGAAAAAGAGTAGGGGTGTAACCCCGGCATCCTGGCCAAATTTGCCCATTGGTCTCTGTCCATCATGGCCTCCTAATAATCCCTCTCTCCTGATTGGCTTCATCACTCTGACTCCTCTCCACCAATCAGCTGGTGTGTGGTGAGCGTTCTGGCGCAATTTGGCTGCTGTCGCATCATCCAGGTGGATGCTGCACATTGGTGGTGGTTGAGGAGATTCCCCCCTTCTATGTAAAGCGCTTTGAGTGCCTTGAAAAGCGCTATATAAATCGAACGCATTATTATTATTATTATTATTACAATAGTGGTCTGAAATAAAAATAAAAAATCCTTCAGTTTACAGCCTATATACATGTACCATCTTTATTAGAACACCTCTCCCTTATTTCTTTCTCAAACACGTTCATAACATCCATTTTAATCATTATTCCCTGATTTTTTTACTCAGGAACCTTCTTGTTAAACCCATTTTCACTCATCATACCTTTCCACAGATTTACTCAAACCTTTTAGTCAAACTTGCTATTTCCATCCAACCCAGTTTTCACTCATCATATTTAACTTGAACATATAAAATAACAATAACCAAAGATAAGAACAAAGGTAAACTAAAACAGTTATAAAAAGAATAAACAGATAAGATAGGGTACTCCTACTAATTAAAAATAAGCTGCCATCAAATACGTAAAACAAAAATGCATAAAGACAAAGAAATGGGGCATAGAAATGATGTATGCTGTTCCCTTTGAGCTTTAAAATGATTTGTCTCCATTATATATGGCTTCTCTCTGGAAATATTCCTAAACTAGCTTCTTTTTCCGAGTAATCACAGATCAAGCTGTTGTTCTGGCTGTCGGTCGCCATTGGATGCTCAGATGGTGTTTAAAACATCATATGGCTCCAGACTTCCTCTCATTACTGGTTTCTGGAGTAACTCATTTAGGTCTGTCAATGTTGTTCAATTAGATAAACATATTAGAAGCAGTGATAGAAATGTAGTAGAAACACGGCCATTTTTTGTAACGAATAGTTTGGTTAAATTGATTGTTGGCTGCTTCATCTTTCAACAAAAAAGTTTCTTTGCAAACGCACCATGGAGAGTTTGGACAGATAAGAGCTACGGTGCAGAGCTTATGGCTGATATAAACATCGATGTCTGAAGTGAAGGTAAAGAGAGATGTAATGTGGGCTCTCTTCGGCTCATTAAAGAGCTGTGCTGCTGCTTTCCATACCATTTGTTAGGTCTGATTGCAAATGCTGCATGTCCAGTAAGAAGAGCAATATAGTAGTTCAGTCTAGAAGTAACAAGGACTTACACTCTGCTCTTTGGCCATAAAAAATTGCCCCAAAGTTTGTTAAAATGGTTTTTGAAGAACCAAAATAGAATGTGAAATTGTGTACTTTTGGAGTTGCTGGGAAGACATTTCATATTTGATATGTTGAGTTGCAGGTGGAGTTTATTCATCCATGCTGAGATGTCTGCTAGACAGGCCAAGGTACTATGGGATTGCCTGGTTAAAATGAGTATAGCTGGCATAACATTTTAGGTGAAACCATGTGCCTGTATAATATAGTATTTATGAAGAGGAGGGGATTGAGCGCTGCCTTTGAGGTACCCCTGTGACCACATGATGTGCTTTGGACACCTATCTCCTCCAGAAAACCTTGAAAGACCTACCTGTATAAGCTTTAAAGTGAGAGTGAAGTGGAGTTTCTGTGATGCCCAGCGACAAAGGGCGGACAAGATCATCTGGTGGTTAATAATTTTGTAAAAAGCTGCAGGTAGATACACTATATTGACAAAGGTTTTGGGACACTTGCCTTTACATGCAAATTAACTTTAATGGCATCCCATTCTTAATCCACAGGGTTTAATATGGAGTTGGGCCACTGTTTGCAGCTGTAACATCTTCAACTGACAATCATGAAATTGTCCAAAAGCATTAGGAGTTCCTTTCACTGGAACTAAGGGACCAAGCCCAACCTCTGAAAAACAATACCCCCTCCACCAAACTTTACACTTAGCACAATGCAGTACCATTCTCCTGGCAACTGCCAAACCCAGACTCGTCCATCAGATTGCCAGACAGAGAAGCATGATTCTTCACTCCGAAGAACATCTCTCCACTGCTCTAGAGTCCAGTGGCGGCATACTTTACACCACTGGATTCAACACTTTGCATTACACTTGGTGATGTAAGGCTTGGATGCAGCTGCTCGACCATGGGAACCCATTCCATGAAGCTCTCTACGCACTGTTCTCAAAGTTTGGAGGTCTGTATCTATTGACTCTGCAGAAAGTTGACGACTTCTGCGCACAGTGCACCTCAGCGTGCGCTGACCCCGATCTGTGATTTTACGTGACATTTTGTGGCTGAGTTGCTGTTGTTCAAATTGCTTCCACTTTGTTAAAATACTACTGATAATTGACCGTGGGATATTTAGGAGTGAGGAAATTTCACGACTGCACAGGTGGCAACCTATCACGGTATCACGCTTGAATTCACTGAGCTCTTGAGAGTGACCCATTCTTTCACAAATGTTTGTAAAAGCAGTCTGCATGCCTAGGTGCTTGATATTATATACCTTTTGCCATGGAAGTGATTGGAACACCTGAATTCATTGATTTGGAGGGGTGTCCCAAATAAATTTGCCAATATAGTGTATCTAGCTGAATGAGAACTAATGATTTAGAATCAGCTTTCACAAGCCACAGGGCTTCTGTGACTGATAGCAAGGCAGTCTCTGTAGGGTGGACATTTTTGAATCCTGATAGATTTTTGTACAATAGGTTGTTCTGTGAAAGGAAAGACAATACCTGGTTGGGACTGTTCTGCACTGTAAACACAATACATATAATTAGCAATTAACTTCTTCCTGGCAGCAGGTAATACTTTAAACAATAGGGAAAAAAATGCAATAAATATAGGAGTAGAAAGTCCTCAGTCAAAGCCTAAAGATTCCTCAAACTGTTTCACTGAAAAGATAGCAGGTTTAAAATAAGAATAGCATGGAGGTAAGAAAGTGATGACAGAGCTTTCTTTTTTGGATTAAACAAAAAAGGGTCAGTGTGAGCGCTATTGATAGATTTCCCTCTCTCATCCTCTCTTCTTCCTGATGCACTCCTAATGCAGTCTATTTCTGTGCTCATGGGTGGCAGCCACAGCAAACTGTATGCAGAGAAAATTCGAGTGAAAATTTCTTTGACCTTTCACATATACATGTACTGTATAAAACACACACACACACACACACACACACACACACACACACACACACACACACACACACACACACACACACACACACACACACACACACACACACACACACACACACACACACACACACACACACACACACACACAAACACACACACACACACACACACAAACACGTGTGTGTGTATGTACACACATGTCTGGTGCACTATCTTTCTGGGGACTCACCATAGACGTAATGGTTTTTATACTGTACAAACCGTATATTCTATCCCCCTACACTGCCCTTGCCCCTAAACCTACCCATCACAGGAAACTTTCTGCATTTTTACATTTTCAAAATAACTCATTATGTATGATTTATAAGCTTTTGTACCCGTGGGGACCTCAATTTAGGTCCCCACAGTGACACGAGTCCCCATGAGTCTGTGTGCATTCAGGTTGAAGTCCCCACCAGGCTAGAAAAACATGTACACACACACACACACACACACACAGAGAGAGAGAGAGAGAGAGAGAGAGAGAGAGAGAGAGAGAGAGAGAGAGAGAGAGAGAGAGAGAGAGAGAGAGAGAGAGAGAGAGAGAGAGAGAGAGAGAGAGAGAGAGAGAGAGAGAGAGAGAGAGACACATTGCATCATGCCAGCAGTGCACACATTGTAAAGTATGCATTTAGACTCTGCAGAAACTACTGCTCCACTGCATCCTGAGTGTGTGAATGGCAGCAGATGCCTCTCTGGGCATTAAGCCCAGGAATGTGACCGCTGGAGTGGGTAATGGCTGACCTTTGACCCCACTCGGCTGTGCAGAACCCTCTCTATGATGACAGGGTCATTTCTCACTCTCACAGCCATAAAACACACACTCACTGGAGGTGTCTGTTGCTTTTTTATACCGAATAAAACACCATAGAGTGTGTGCACTCTTTTAATATCTCTCTTTATTTTTGTAACTCTTCAAGTTGATTTGCCCAATATTCCTTTTACCACAATTTACACTGAATTGTGAAAAGTAATGTTGTTGTTTTTATTCATGTGTGTGCTTTGGTGTGCATACATTTATGAATTATATGGACTCCTTATATCAATCTGTTTTTAGGTAAACTTTTGGAATGTCCAAGGGTCCTTTTTTGTAAAGACACCTACATTTACCACAAAAAAAAGCTTGCAGAAAATACAGCTTTGTGAGAATCATCCTTCAATCTGGTCTGTTTACTCTACTGGATATAGCAAATGATGACAAAATAAATGTGTTAAAGGATTAGATCACTTTTAAATAAACTTTTACTGATAATTTACTCATCCAAGATGTCCATGTCATCCAAGATGTCCATGTCTTTCTTTCCTCAGTCGAAAAGATATTAAGGTTTTTGATGAAAACATTCCAGGATTTTTCTCAACCAAATGGTTCTAGGACCAAATGACAGTTTCAGTGTAGCTTCCAATGGCTTTAAACGATACCAGAAATGAATAAGGCTCTTATCTAGCGAAACTATCAGTCATAAAAATAAAAATAAAAAGTTTAAGTTTTATAATCACAAATGCTCGGCATGCTCTGTTCTTTGATGCCACGTAACGTTACGTACACAATTGCATTGAAAAGGTCATGTTTAACGTAGGCGGCAGTACGGAGTCAGTGTTTACAAATGTTCCTTCCTCACATTTGTAAACACTGACTTTTTCTGCCTACGTCAAACATGACCTTTTCAACGTTATTGCGTATTACGTGACATCACGGCATCACAGAACAGAGCAAGGCGAGCATTTGTGCTTATAAAACCTCAACTTTTAATTTTTTTGTTTAAATGACCGATTGTTTTGCTAGAAAAGGCCCTTATTCATTATCGGGTATCATTTAAAGCCATTGGAAGTCATTTGGACCTCGAACCGTTTGGGGTCCATTGAAGACCATTATATGGAGAAAAATCCTGAAATGTTTCATCAGAACACTTAAACTGCACTGTAAAAAGTAAGTAACCTGGTTGCCTTAAAATTTTGAGTTTATTAAAATTAAAAATTTGAGTTGGTACAATGAAGGAAATTTGTTTAATAAATACAAACTCAAAATATTATTGTATCTGAACCACATTAAACATTTTTTTTAAATCATGAAAATAGCACTATTTGGCATGTTTCAGTGCGTCATCAAAAATAAAACACACACAATTACCCAATATGCTTACAAAATCTTTAAATAATATTTTAATAAAGGTTGTCGAATCTCAAAAATGTTCATTGTATTAACTCAAATTTTTAATTTCAATGAACTCAAAATTTTAAGGCAACCAGGTAACTTTTTTCCTACATCATTTTTTACACTGTGTAATCTATTGACAGCTCTAATTGAAATACAATTTAATTTACATTTTTTTTTAACATCAAACAACCAATTATTGCTTTGTTGAGAAAAAAAACAATTAATGGAAGTTTGTGTGTAGTGGAAACATAACTAAATTAGGTAAAGTCAGGTCAAGTTACTCCTTTATTTATATAGTGGTCTATCTATACAATAGAGATTCAAAGCAGCTTTACAGTGATGAAAGAAAAAAATGCATTTCGACTGTTTTGCAGTTCAGTGTTGATTTGGTTCCATTGTAAAGATCATCAATTATTAAATTAGTTTATTTCTTCTATAAAGCAGTTCTGCAAAAAAAATGGTCATCGCCCAGCTCAATTCAATTCCCATACAATGGTCAGATCAATATTGTTGAATTTTAAGTGTCCCCGACTAAGCAAGCCAGAAGCGACAGTGACAATGAACTCAAACTCACAGAATGGAGAGAAAAAACCTTGAGAGAAGCAGGTTCAGTCAGGGGGCCAGTTCATCTCTGGTCAATGAACAAACACGGCGGCATTGTGATTCCGGTTGCATCACAAGTCAGAATTCAGAGATGGGTAGCATCCAGATATTCATCCAGCTCCCTTTGCTTGAAGATGATGGATTCGTTGTGTCAGTGTGGAGAAGAAGCTGGCCATAGTGTCTGTGCTGAGGATCTGTGCCAACCAGGCTGTCATGTCGACGAGGCTTTCACAGGGGTTTGTTCCAGTAGACACAGTCTCTGCTGCCATTCAGGGATGTGTTGTGGTCATGTCTAGGTACAGGTCCACATCTGATCTGGATATGTCTGGATCCAGCTGACCACAGTAACCTCGGGATAAGGATGAGACAGACAAACTGATATTAGCATAGATGCCATAATAATCTACATTGTTTGTTGCCCAATAAACCCCAATAAAATTTGAATTATTAAAGTAATTTATACTACTTCGTGCTTTCAGGTCGGGCAGCGGCAGCACTGAAGCCATCACCAAGACATAGGAGTATTGTTTTCTCTCACTGCGCTAAGAGGGCGGGGCTAGTCAGTCGCTTGCACACAAATAACCTAATTTAGATGATAGAAATTGGTGAAAAGCAGTGCATATAACTATCAGCAGGGTTCTGCACCTCCATAGCACAATTTGCAATTTCATAATGTACAATTAATGCAGAGAGTTTAGACGCATGCCCATAAATGGAATACATTGTGTGGGGTGGAGCCTGCTTTTTTTGTAAATTGATTGTGAACCCCAAAGACTGAAGTTGGTTGATGAGCATCTCTGTGTCTGCATAGCCAACCCGATCTCACGGCAATTCGTACATATTTTACAAGGTGGTTAATTCGTACGAATGATCTACCTCACACCCCGCCCCTAAACCTACCGGTCACTGGGGTTTAGACAAATGTACAAATTCTTACGATTGAGGTCTTACAAATTCGTACGATTTGGCCACCTCGTAAAATAGACAAAAATTAAGGTTGTACAAAAAAATTATAATCTTAGTACCAATTTCCACTAGCTTTTTTTTTGTTGACTCAACTTTTGTAAATGACAGTTATACGAACTGAGAATAAGTTGTCTGTGACAATTTATTTTTAGTTGTGTCAACTTGACATTATTTGATGTTGGCGATATGCAACTATTATGTAGCAAATCTTTTGTAGTTGAGCCAATTTAAGAAATGTTGTCCATGATAACAGAAATTCTTAAGAATAATTAGATTTAGATTTAGATTTTTAAATTGAAAATCATTTGGTCATCATCGTTTTGGTGATGAGTGTTTCCTTTGGTTGGGCAGTTAGCCTCATTGTGTGAGCTTGTGGCCTTTTTAACAGTGTTTAGGAAAAAAACATAATTTTTGCAAAGAAAGAAACCAAGATTCAGCCTCATAAACTCTAATAAATCAATTATATTATTTCTGCCCAATATTTTACCAGAAAACTTTGTTGCAGCAGATCAGACCTTCTGAATTTGAAATACATTACAGGGGGGGGAGAAGTGTTTTGCCACACACAGACATCAAGAATCAGCATGTGACTCTCAACAATGGTGACATGCTTAATGCTGCAATGCATGCTGGGAGCCAACATATTATTAAAAGGTGTGTTCGACATCGGCTGCGGCTGGGTGCATGCAATTGGCGAGAGTAACCGAGTGCAGTCGGGGAGGAGCTGCAAACGGAGACGTGACACTTTCTGCTTCCCGTGGTGACGCTTGCACTGCGTTTGCAAACTTTATCACAGCTGAAGTTAAATAAATGCAATATTTCTCAAATACACAGATGTTTCAAATGATATTTTCATCCAATACTTTATATACTGTTTAATAAAGCGTCTATTTGGACAAGATTAAAGTTCAACATATAAACATACACTATCAATGAAGTCTTGTCAATGGGTTTTATCAGTTTTAGTTTGATAAACATGACAATATAGCATCGAGACTACATGAAAAGAGGTTTTACTGTTATAAATGAATGATTTGTGAGCATTAGCATAACATATATAATATTCTAAGGTTTTAGAATAAACACGAAACGCACGTGATCGCTGTCATATGGCGAATCGGCCAATCGTGGATCAGCTGTGTTGTCATCAGAGCTCGAGCAGCCTCCTGCAGTCCCCCTTGAGAATCTGCACCGGCTGCATCAGCCGCCTGCTCTCGAATCGCTCTCGCGGTACTTTGTTGACATACGTCACAGTCATGTGCCGTCAGTGCTGCCTCAAGTCGGACAAAATTTCTAACTGGCATGCACTGCTTCAAGTCAGCCGCCGATCGGTCTGCGCATCGCTAGGTGAAGTCGAACAAGCCTAAAATTATGGCTCCCAGCATGCATTGTGGCATGAAGCAAAAAAACAAAACAAAACAAAAGTTCCCACAATGTATTTAAAAATCACAAATCAGAATGACTGATCTGCTAAATAAAACTTGTGTTGGTAAATATAATATACCATTCATAATCACTTTGATCATGACTTAAGTTATTTTACTCCCCTTTATAATGCCGTTATCTAAATCACCTGAGCATTGAAAACTTTGTAAGTGTACAAATAGTTTAATAAGAAGATACTTTATAAAGACAACATTACGCATACAAACAGGAGCCATCTTGGAAAACAGTGTCGACAAGTCAAGCCACAAACGCTGTCCTAAGTGAGCTGGTCGATAGGAATTAAGTTTGTGAAATCTAATTACATAGACATTTTAATTTTTCTTTATTTATTTTCTCTGTTGCGTTAGTGCTTTCTTCTGGAAACAACTGACCATATGAGATTCCAAGTCACAGTTCATCACTTAGCACAGCTTTCGTGGCTCGACTCGTCGAGACTGTTTTCCAAGATGGCTCCTGTCTGTAAACGCGTAATGGACTGTCTTTATACAGTATCTTCTTATTAAACTTTTTATACACTTACAAAGTTCTCAATGCTTCGGTTTGCATGTAGGGACCCTCATTATGCTACCGTGTTAGTGTGAGGGTGTTTATAGCCTTGTTAGTGGTATTAATTAGCAATTTAATTTCACTTACTCTGTGCCCCATAGACAAGCGTTATAAGCTAATCTGTTTTTAGAGATAAAACCCTTAAATTCGATTTTCATGAAAATGCATCCCAGAGAACGATCTACTCGGTAACCATGTGTTAACCAAATGAGTGAGAGGATTAATTTCAGGGCAATCATTTTGAACGCTTTGTGAGGTCGTGGTTTAGTTGGAGAAGGTCCAGATTAGGACGAAGTCCATTGTCTTTCTTTGAAACCAGAAAATAATGGCAGAAAAGCATGTCTCACGCTCCTCAAGAGACACTAACTCCATGGCCCCTTGCAAGTAGCCTATGTTGTGAACCGCTGCTCTCAAAACTGACATTACCACGCTAATGAAGCGGGGTGTCTGTGGGTAAATTGAGTTTAGCACCCACTATGACACACTTGGCAGTGCTCGCCACACCTCTGTGAACTACGCAAGAGGTCTGAGAGTGGTTTGGTGTGACAGCTCGCTGCTGAGGGGTGGGGAGCTGTGTGTATCATAAGTGTGATTGAAGGATGGAAGAGGAAAACAGCTCTTTTTGTGAAGTTTTTTTATTATTGCACATGCAAAAAGAGCATTCAAACAACACTTTTCTCCGCTTTTGCCACCAGCAACAGGCAGGGGAATGAGAGAAATGGCAAAACGGTGCTCGGGCGCTTGTCCATGGGATGGGAGCGTTGCGATCAAGATTCTATAGGCTTCAGTGAAGACTCTGGTTCAGTGCGCGGCTTCAAAGTATGTGTCAGCAGTGGTCCAAAGCTTCAGCATGAAGTGCACAATAGCTTCCCCACATCCTTTGTGTCCGTTAATGTAAGCCACACGCTCATAGATATAGGTATGTAGATGTCCAGGTCGGGGCCATTTTCATTAAGCTGCTTCAGCATCTTTACCTAGAAAACCGAGTGGAAGGCTGACGCTGCCAGGCCTCTAGTATACGCTTTCCCAGCTATATCGGTGGTGCGACACTACCTGCAGAGGTCTTCAACTCTGTTCCTGGGGACCCACTGTCCTGCAGAGTTTAGCTCCAACCCTAATCAAAGACAGCTGCTGAAGCTAATCAAGCTCTTCAGGATCACTTGTTGCAAATACACAGGCAGATTCGCTGAAGCAGGTTGGAAATAAACTTTGCAGGACAGTGGGTCCCCAGGAGCAGGGTTGAAGGGTGCATGACTGACTGAGTGATGCAGAGGGGCAGAGGTGAGCGGCAACAGCTTCCTCAGTTGGGGGAATCTTGCAGTACTCCTGTAGATCGCTACTATCATGCTCCTCTTCTGGCATGCCAAATTAGATGAGGTCATGATAGGGGTGGGAAACTCGACTCACCAAACAGCACTGGAGAGAGGCTGTCAGGGGAGCAGAAATAGTGAAATATATATATATATATATATATATATATATATATATATATATATATATATATATACACACACACACACACACACACACACACACACAGTATTTCTGCTCCCCTGACAGCCTCTCTCCAGTGCCGTTTGCTGAGTCGAGTTTCCCACCCCTATCATGACCTCATCTAATGGTCATGTATATATATATATATATATATATATATATAGCAGATATGTCAATTTAAACCATAATATATACACAAACTCTTGCAGGTCTCCCTGTAGTTCAGAAATGTTGTGGCATTATGGAAGCTGGTTAACAGAGGTCATGTACCATCCATTCATCCATCCATCTTTCAGGGAAAAAATAACATTTTGATAGTAAACGAGTTGGCGATGACAGAAACTTCAGTTTAAAGCAAATTATTTGTGGAGGGACTATTTCGTCATTTAAATGTGTGTTATCTATAGCACATTAAGCAAAATATTGTATTGTATAATGTTTTACTAATAAAGATAATTGCATAATTCATTGACAAAATTGTATAATTGAATGATATTTTTTTTTTTTTGGAAGTTGCATTCAACATTCACATGGCCCAAAGATAAAAAATCTCAGAACTGATATGTTCCACAAAACACAAAAACATTTTGCTTACTGGCTGTCAAAGTTTTAATTTTCCTTGTTTATTTAAATAAGTGGATTAATGAATGAATGAATGAATGAATGAATGAATGAATGAATGAATGAATGAATGAATGAATGAATGAATGAATGAATGAATGAATGAATGAATGAATGAATGAACACAGAATTTCAACATAAGACATAACTCACAGACATAAGTCACTTCAAAAAAAGTATTTTTGCTTCAAATTATTATTTGAGTGACATGCATCTGCATTATTTGAATAGGCCTGACTCTGCTGGTCAGCATCTTGCACACAAACACCATATATAAAGTGACGTAAACCATTTTAAAAGCATGAGAGTTTTAATTTTAGCTTAATCTTTTGACTTCTGACCTGACCACCTGCTTTCTGTAGTATAGCTGAAGCCTTAGGCACACAGAGGTCAAAGATCAGCCACAGATCTGCACAGTCCTAAAGACACTCATAAACCAGCTGGCCTCTGGCCTTTCTGTCTAACTGTCGCTCTCTTTCTCTGTCTGTCTTTCCTGAGCTCATAATTTTCTTGTTTTTAACCCGCTACATGTGAGCAGTTAAGGCCTTGTCATTGCTTCTTGTAAATCACTCCTCCAGAGTCGTCACATGCGCACATATTCAACCTCCCACCTGATCACATCTTTAGGAATGTCTTTATCTTGAACTCTGGGTTGGTATAGTTTCCCTTACAAAAAATACATGTATTCCAAATAGTAGACTTCTTTTAAACTAAAAATAGACTTTCAGTCTACTTTTTTTTGTACTAATCAGAGATATACGGCGATATACTAAAATGAAGTATACACTGATAAGTATATTTGGGCTGTACCTAACCTTTTGATTGATTAGAATAGTTAACTGTAATTTTAGTCAATTGTAAATTTCTTGTAGTTGTTTACCTTTCTTATAGCCTATTAAATACCTTTTAACATATATTGGCTTCTGTAAGGTACTGTATGTTTTATATACAACATTATATTCAAGTTGTTACTAACATATCAGCTTTGGGGTGGAAAATTATATCTTAATTATTTAAATTAATTGTTTAAAGTAAAGTTCTTTATAAACTTTACTTTAAACGTAAAGTAAAGTATATTTTCTAAGTATATGCTTTATGTAGTAGACTAATATGCACTAGTAATGTACTTTTTCTAAACTTCTTGGAAAGTTGGCCTACTTCTCAGTTAAAATATAAGTATAAACTCTGGGTACAACTGAACTTGTGTATTGTTAACTACATACATTCTAACACATTTTTAGTTTATGAAAGTCCATTTAGAAGAATTTTTTCAGTAAACTACTATTTTTTATACCGCAGGTATATATATATATATATATATATATATATATATATATATATATATATATATATATATATATATATATATATATATATATATATATATATATATATATATATATATATCAGATCAGACCAGATGAATTTGAGATGTGTCTAAATTGTCTGTATGCCTGCATACTGGCTGTGTTTGAGTTTATCCTGTCAATTATGAAATTAGTTCAATTTCGCTATGAGGTAGCTCTGCGGAAAACAATGATGTCATCACCTAGCTCAATTTAGTTCAAGCTGACCTATCATCCAATTTTGTCAAATCAATATTATTACATGGAAACCAAGTGATGAGAATTATTTTTGCAAAAAACAAACAAAAATAATTACTTTGTTCAACAATTTCTTCTAGTCTATGTCAGACTCTTACGCTGTTGACGTAGTGTAAGCAGTGCATTTATAGGATGTTGTCATTTAAAAGTTGTTGTTGCAGCCCTCAACTGATGTTGATGTTGACATGTTGTGTTTTGGCCTGAAGCTCCGCCCTCCACCTATCGCCCAATCATGAAGTCAGTAGTGTTTCGGCATCTGGGTTGCCAGCTCTGTTCTAGTTACCACAGCTGCAGCTACAAACGTTCCTGCTGATCCTGCAGTTTATCTGGCAACCTCGAGTCAGGGAGGAGGGGGAGAGGGGATACACCGCTCTACAGTCATTTGAAAGTGATTGCAGTACCAGTTTTGGCCACAATCTTACATACACTTCCTTTAAATAGCTGTCCATGGAAGGGTCAGAAAGCTCTCGGATTTCATCAAAAATTTCTTCATTTGTGGACTTAAGGATTTGGAAGGACATGAGAGTAATTAATGACATACATTTTTTTTTGGGGGGGGGGGTGATCTGACCCTTAGTGGTCAGGGACAACTTAATCACCAAACTTTTGACAATTAACCTATGGGGATGCTGATGTGACCCCAAAATTTTTCTCAGCAACTGGCTTCCCTGAATACCCCAGCTCCACTAGACCCAAAATGATCTTGAAAATAGTGGGGTTAGTGACACGCTGAGAATGGCTACTTTCAGACCATGAAATCTCTTAATGGAGGTCCTGAAAGAATGGCAGTGACCATCAAAGCAGAAGTGTGTTTCAGCTGGCCAAGAAACGCTCAGCTAATGTAGACTACTTCACATTGAGCTTAATCAAGCTAGTCCAGCTTCAGCTCCTCGACAGCACATTAAAACAACATCAGACAGCTCAGTAAAAGCAGCTTTTGGGGAGAGGGTCAGCCTACCCGCTGCCAAACTCCTTGTGGCCGTAAAGAAAAAGTCCTCAAATCTGAAAGAGACTCGTCTGCACACTCATAGCCAGTGTTGCCACACTTACTTTGAAAAAGTAATCTGATTACTGATTACTCCTTTAAAGGTGCACTATGCAGCTTTCCATCCACTGGAGGGTGCCTATTCAAAACAAATGCGTAGTTTGATGATGCAAAGTGTGAGCGCAGTATCTTGGGAGATGTGGTCTTCAAATGACAGCCGGTGGAAAATAGGGCTCTGGCAGAAATCACGTTCATGCATGCGGTTATTAACGTTACTGTAGTGTAAAGCAGAGCAGGACCGAGTGTTGTGGACCTGAGCACAGCTGCTGGAGCGATTGTTAAACTAATACCCGCCTCGCAAATACCGGGACTTTTATTATGACGGGACGGGACACAGTCACCGGGCGCCTGCACTGATCCGCTCTTCCGGTTATGATTTTGAGGTAATGCAGCTCTGTTTATCATATTAGATAGATTTAAGTGTGTTTAAAATGATGTTATGACATTACTCCGTGCGTTCACTTGTTCACACTGCTAAGAGTAAAGCGCTCCTGCCAAATAAAAGCCGAAACCGAGGGTAGCGCAGATATGACGCAATTGACAGGCGACTCCCTCAAACGCAATGCTGAAATGTCCCTGTCCTTAGTTAAAATAGCAATTTTCTCACAATTTACAAATAGTTGGAAACATTTGGAATATTGTAGGTACTCAACTGAACAAAATATATAACACCGGCCTAGTGGTTTTTTGATATTTTACTGCAAAAATACTACATAGTGCACCTTTAAAAAGTAACTTAGTTACTTTACAGATTACTTGATTTTAAAAGTAACTAAGTAAGACAACAAGTTACTTTTTTAGTTACATTCAGCAGTTGCCGACAACACCCCTGCCACCTCAACATAGAAAAGACAACTGTTTTTGCCAACACTCACTTTATTGGAAGCGCAGTTGAAATGAAAAAATATATTTCCTGAAAAAATATTTTCCCTGAGACACAAGAAAAAAAGCAAAAATATATTTAAAAATATTTTACTAAGGAAAATTGACTAACGTTACTTTAATCTCAATACGTTTTTTGGAAATAGTAACACGTTAGATTACTTGTAACTGGAAAAAAGTAGTCCGATTAGAGTAACGATACTGGCATCACTGCTCATATCCTTGAGCTTAACAGATCCTAGAAAAGAGATATAGCAATATAGGAACAGAACTAGAATGGACGATTTACCCATCTTCCTCAAAAAGAAATCAAGGCAAAAGTACCTTCACAGCCAAACACTTAACACACCTTTCATGTGAGTCCTTGCTCGACAAACCAACTGAGCGAGGGGGCCAAACGGTGATCGCAATCAAGGATATGCTGCCTTTTGTGGTGCCCCTGGCTATTTCATAAAACATTAGGATGTTCCATTTACATAACCTTTACATAACATTAGCTAATGTCTTTGGAACGTTTCCTATTAGTTGCAGTCTAGTTTCCTGTGTGTCAGGGGACAGGAGGAGTGGGGGGTATCTAGCATTGACTGTGATGTGTTATTTAAAGAGCGCCTTGTAACCCTATGCAGGGCGAATGAGCTACTTTAGGCGAACCTCTGAGAGCACTCTGCGGTGAGGGGTCGAGGGCTGGGGTCTTTATGATGAATGGATAGGGGGAACTAACCGATCGGGCAGGAATCCAGAGACTCAAGTTCTAGTCAGGGAGGTTGTTATAGCTGGCAGAGCACGCCGCTGAAGAATGCAGCATGAAAGAGAGAACTGGAGGAGATACACTTAGAGATAATAAAAGAACGAGAGAGGAGGGGAGAGTGAACAAAGAGAGAGAGAGAATGAATGTGGGGGAGGAGAAGTGTGTGCTGCTGCTAGCTGAACAAGGAACCAATTAGATGATATGCTCAAGCGAGCTGCAGGCAAAGCACTCAAACTGCCACACGGCTGCAGTAATTAGTGACCACCGGTCAAAGGTCAAACACAACTGCACTGTACATAAGGATGGGGAGGAGACACACATTATTGAGGAGTGCTGTACACACACATATACACATCAAACACCAAGGCGCTGTTGATGTTTTATCAGTTATCTGTTCAGTATTGTGCATTTGTGTGTGATAGTTTTCATTGTTTTCATTAAGACTTATAGTAAATGATGACTTAATGAAAACATGAAAGGCCCGGTTTCACAGACAGGGTTTAGATTAAGCCAGGATTAGGCCTTAGTTCAATTAGGACATTTATGGCTCGTTTCCACCGAGCGGTGCGGTACAGTTCAGTACAGTACAGTATGATTCAGGATTGTAAACCCTGATCCAGCTCACATTTCCACCGCCAACATACAGCCAATCTTGTTCTTGCTTCTCGGCATGTGGCTGTTGTCACACTAAGAAGACACGCTTTGTTTGAGCCAAGGCAAGAAAAACACAGCCGAAAAATCATGCACAAGTGACACTTCTCTGTTAACCAATCAACGTTCTGCAGAGAGTTTAGCTCCAACCTTTAGTACAGGACTACTGTTCTAGGTACCCCAAAGTAAGAGTGCCAAAAAAAAGTACGGTGCGGTTTAGTATTAGGGTACCATTCACAACTTTGATGGAAACGGCAAAAATTGTGTACCTTACTGAACTGTGCTGGACCATACCGCTCGGTGGAAACAAGCCATTAGATTTTATAAACGTACCTTAAAAAATCATTACTGGTGTGCATCTTGAGACAAAACAATGTCCCTGAAATATAAAGTCAAGTTTAAGTTGTTTTAAATTGAAATAGCTCAATAATATATTTTAGTCTAGGACTAGGTTTAAGCATTGTATGTGAAACTAGGGGGAAGTGCATAAAGCTTTGTGTCTGGGTTAAGTTTAGGGTGAAAAACAATTTAAAAAAAACTGATTTTTTAAATGGGAAGCCGCCACCATGAAAGTAAAGCGCTGTCTGTGAGTTAGTTGGTTTATTTCTATAGCGATAAACTTTATCTCCAGCTATTTGTGACCTGAATTCTAATGAAATGTGAAAGAATATGCAAGAAATGAGATGTAGACACTAGAGAGAGAGAGAGAGAGAGAGAGAGAGAGAGAGAGAGGGAGGGGGAGGGGGAGAGGGAAAGGTGTTTAAAAGAGGGAGGAGGAGTGTTTAAAAGAGCAATCACGTGGAAAGGAGTACAGTTTGACAACCTGAAACAGAGGCAGATGACAAGAGGCTGTGTGTGTGTGTGTGTGTGTGTGTGTGTGTGTGTGTGTGTGTGTGTGTGTGTGTGTGTGTGTGTGTGTGTGTGTGTGTGTGTGTGTGTGTGTGTGAGTGTGTGAGTGTGAGAGTGTGTGTGTAGTCTACATGTCATAGGGTTTTTGTTTAACACAGAAGTGTCTTTTTTTTTAATGTTCAAGTTACACGATATTGGATTTTTGCGTTATCCGATATGCCGATATTTTTCGATTCACTTCGGCCGATGCCGATACCGATATACATGTATTTTTTCCCTTTGTTTGGAAACAACACCATTTTGAGTGCAAACGTTTTTTTTTCATTCTGGTTTAAGATTTGAGGTCTCCTTACTAAAAAGATACTTGCTAAAGATAAATAAATGTTAATACAGTTCTTTTTATAACAAGAGTATATTAAAAGCTCTGAAAATAACAATTATGAAGTCAGTGATTTTTCACCCTAGACAGGGTGAAAAACCTAGACAGTTGCAGTTGTAACCTAAATATAAATTTTTTGGATTTAACGTTTGTACACATGGAGTGGGGGCACATTATTTTTCTAGCCTGGATGCCAGCTGAACTTAGTCCCGCCCACAACATGTTTAGGTCAGGCTGTTCGGTCTGGCCTCGATCCATAGAGGAGTAATCATCTCCGAACAGAAACAGTTCGGACCAATGAAATCATCAGGGCGGGCTTTAGACGATGACGGACAGATGATAAACAATAACGCAACCATGCACATCATCAAAGGGGCTTGGATTATATTTGTTCGAATCCTAAACGGAGAGCTTGTTTGTATATGCATTCACCTTCACAATTTCTCTCAGAAATGATGATCATGTTGGGTAAGTACTCTGTGTATCATTAAATTCTTTTATTTTTTTACAACACCGGCTAAGATCGTTTATTCCAGCGCACGTGCAGACAGGGTTGCCAAGTTTTTACAACAAAATCCACCAACTACTAGCCCTAAACAATAGCTTCTCGGGGCGGTTCTCTGGGGGAAAAAATTGTATTTTGGGGGTAAAATGTCTGTTATATTGGCAAGGTTGCCTGCTAAAATTCGCACTGATGGGTCTATATATCACATAATAGTCGCTTCAACCCGAGGATAGAAAACAACCCACGGAAAAAAAACACGGACATGGCAACACAGTGCAGTTGAGCTCTGTGGACATTTAACATCGTTGCTCTGATTGGTTGTAGGTCTATCCAATTGAGGTCTTTCCTGGTTCGGTTGAAACACGCCTCATAATAACAGCCCAATGGAGCAGTTTCAGACTCATATTCTGTCTAGAATCGAGTATGACCACCACTTCAGGCTACGATTCCGATGTCGTGCCGATAATATCGTGCATCCCTAGTTCAAGTACTTTTTTGACAAAAATACAAGATAAAAAAATACCCCCCCCCCCAATGTTTTAAAAATATTATAATAAAAAAATAATCAGCTGTTAATGAAATAGTCTAATACGAAAATAAAAACAAATTATAATATTGTGTTTCAAAGCTTATTAGGAGAAAGTGAAGGATAAAGTGTGACATACATTTACTCTGGATATAATTTTGGTGTGTTCCTTTTTCTATAAGGTATTTGGTAAGGGTCTGTTTTGGATATATATATTTTACGTTTTATTTTATGTTAAATTTACGTTTACTTTTTTTTTTTTACCCACTAATTTCAAACCTATATGACTTTCTTTCTTACATTGAACACAAAAGGAGCAATTTTATATACACTGCTCTTTTATTTTTAATTAAACTCAACACTCAACAGAAACAACAATGTCTAAAAATGAAAAGAGCCCTGATGGTGTTAAGATCCTTATTCATCAGATTACTCCTGATCTTCAATGCTCTCTCTGTGTGTTTACCTGCTGTGAGTGTAATGGCATCCTTTAACAGGTCTGCGCTGTCTTTTTATTTTTAATGCGCGTTGGAGTGCCGGCAGCCAGGATACTGAGTCTCGTATCTGAGCTGGCATATGGTAACGTGGCTGTGTGCGTTCTGCAAACATTTCATCTGTTGACAAATGCTGCGTGCTTTTTTTTAAGGCGCCGCGTGTGCGCTTGCACATATGTGCGTGCGTCAGAGTGAACTGCACATCGCTGGGTGTTGTGAACATGTTGTGGGGGTGCCAGTGTTTGTGTGTGCTTGTATGTGCGTGAGCGTGTTTGGTGCCGCATATGTGTGAGAGAGTCCCACTGCTTGGAAAGTCAGCTGCGCGGTTTGCCAGCTGGCACCGTGCCCCGTTGGCAGGCCGCTCGCTTAGAACAGCGCGCCCGTCTTGATCAGGCCACCTGTCTTCGCTGTGAAGGCGTGTGGCGGAGCTCACTGAGGAGAGAGAGGAGGAGGAGGAATCTGCTAAAGCAGCCCAAGAACAAAGAGCTGGCGCTGGGCACTGCCCTCCACAGCAGGACGAGACCCTCTCACAGGAGATCAGTGCTGGTTCAGAGAGGAAACGCTGCTGTGTTTTAACTAGAACTATTGCTCATGAATGATTCGACATTATTTTTTGTTGCCCTGTCTGCCTGAAAGCAAACACGTATTCTTCACTTCCTCAGCAAGATGGATTTCTTCATTCGTTTTCCTTGTTCTCTGAATGGCATGCCCACATGATCTCTTTATTATGCCCACATGGATTTTGTTTTATTGAAGTCACATCAGTTCTAGTACACTATAAGACACTGGATGTGTTAATATATGCCTAAATGCCTGGTTGCGTGTGTCTAATGGGGATTTGTGTGTTAGGAAGGGTTGATGACTGCTTTTGTAATAAAGGGGGGGGAAAGTCAAAGCATGTAGTTCTTGTCAGCTCGTCATTGTGTTAACAAGCACCTGCTCAATTATTCAGCGCTGCGTGTGTGTCTCTAGAGTGAGTCCGATTCAATAATGGAGGAGCCTGTCTCTGACCAACAACACATGTCATTCATATAAGCAGAGGAAATTAGATTTGGGTCAGCGCTCCGTTAAAGTGGATGTGAAAAAGGACAGATCACATGGATGGGGAACGAGAAGCGCTCCTAACCATGTTACTAACCACTAGGGATGCAAAAAACAGTTAGTCCACGGTTCAATACATACCTCGGTTTTTCGGTTCGGTTCGTTGTTTTTTTTGTGTGTGTGCTGCTATTCTATTCTTAGGTGACAGGAACAGAAAAGGGTTACCCTCAAACAAAAAAAGGTTTTTTTATTGCTATACTCTTTCTTTATTTCACTTAAAAGACTTGAAAACCTTTACTTAAACTTAAAACTTTACTTAAAAACCCATGTACACATTCCCTGTGTATTGTATAATATATATATATATATATATATATATATATATATATATATATATATATATATATATATATATATATATATATATATATATATATATATATATATATATATATAAAGATTTCAGCTCAGAGATGTACAGTAGCATTTAAGTATGAATTTGAATGAATAAATGTAGGCTAAAATTAAAACTACATATCCTTCAATATACAACATTGATTAAAAGTTACCGTATTAAAGGCATTTGTTATTATTATTAAAATCCTTTTAGAGGTGAACTGTCACTTTAAGGACAGTGTGTTCACTACCTGCTCGCATCTCATAGACGCACACAATTTTACTTTCACTTTAGACATAACCGATTGCGTTTATATGTTAACCTGTGTGTGTTGGACAGAATTAGCGCCGTAGACTGTCCAGTAATCACGTGTGTTTGAAAGACGTTTAGTGCGCGCACTCAATGCAAAACGAGATGAAAGAGAGAAATGGAAATAATTAATTAAATGCAAAACCGGAAAGAAAACGAAATTCACTAGCGCGTATCGAGCCGTGAATGCCGTACCGAACGGTTCAATATTATATTGAGCATTATGGCATCCCTACTAACCACATACAGTAAACGTTATGAATTACTGTTATTTATGGTTTGTTGATATTGTGTGATGATATCAGTGGCTCTTTAAAGCATAGTCCTTTCTGGATTTAAAGATATATGTGATAAAAATAAATATGTATGACTATTATATTAAAGTAACATCTGAAATGTACAATTTAAATAAGGTACAATTGGCTGTTTTATACTGGGAATGTAGTCATTATTCACCATACAGCATGCCATTGAATGCATATTATATATTAAATCATTAAGTAAATAGCATAATATACATTATACACCAATCAGGCATAACATTATTATCACTGACAGGTGAAATTAATAACACTGATTATCTCTTCATCAAGGAACCTCTTAGTGGGTGGGATATATTTGGCAGCAAGTGACCATTTTGTTCTCAGAGTTGATGTGTTAAAAGCAGGAAAAATGGGCAAGCGTAAGGATTTGAGGGAGTTTGACAAGGGCTAAATTGTGATGGCTAAACGACTGGGTGAGAGAATCTCCAAAACTGCAGATCTTGTTCTCAGTCTGCAGTGGTCAGTGTCTATCAAAAGTGGTCCAAGGCAGGTGGAGAACCAGTGGAGAACCAGCGACAGGGTCAATGGCTGCCATGGCTCATTAATCCACATGGGGAGAGAAGGCTGGCTCGTGTTTTCTGATCAAACAGATGAGCTACTGTAGCTCAAATTGTTAATTCTGGTTTTGATCGAATGGTGTCAGAATACACATTGCATTGCAGTTTGTTGCGTATGGGGCTGCATAGCCGTAGACAGGTCAGGGTGCCCACGCTGACCCCTGTCCACCGCCGAAAGTGCCAACAGTGGGAATGTGAGCTTCAGAACTGGACCAAGGAGTAATGGAAGAAGGTGGCTTGGTCTGATTTTTACATCACGTAGATGGCTGGGTGCGTGTTCGTCGCTTACCTGGGGAACACATGGCACCAGGATGCACTATGGGAAGAAGGCTAGCCGGCGGAGGCAGTGTGATGCTTTAGACAATGTTCTGCTGGGAAATCTTGGGTCCTGCCATCCATGTGGATGTTACTTTGACTAGGCAATGTACTTGTGCTGTAATGTGGCTGTGGCCTCTTTCAGCAGGATAATATGCCCTGACACAAAGCAAAAATGGTTCAGGAATGGCTTGAGGAGCACAAGGTAGTGTTGACATGACCTCCAAATTCCCCAGAATCAGCACCTGTGGGATGTGCGGAACAAACAAATCTGATCCATGGAGACACCACACATACAGGACTTCCTTACAGGACTTCCAAAGATCTGCTGCTAACATCTTGGTGCCAGATACCACAACACCTTCAGGGGTTTAGTTGTCCAGGGTGTTGTTTCATGTTCATGTTTTGGAGATTTCATGTTCACTCATGTTTCTTAGTTTGCTTTGTTCGCAGTCATGCTTTGTCTTGTCATGCATTTCTTGCTCTTGTCATGTGACTCCATGCCCTCATGTGTTCTTGTGTCTTGTTGTCATTGGTTTATTGGTTAATCATTGTTCACAGGTGTCCCTTGTCCAGTCATTAGTCCATGTGTAGTAAATTTTCCATGTGTCTGATATTGATATTTGTAACCTGCTTGTTGGTGAGTATTTGTCTATGTCAAGTTTAGCCAAGGTCTTTGTTTGTTTTTTGCCAAGCCAAGTCTTTGGTTTACGTTTTTTGGATTTTTTGGGTTATAAACCTCACCCCGAATGGATAATTTACACTAGCAGAGTCCATGCCACCAGGGGGACAAACACAATATTAGGGCTGTGTATTGCCAAGACTCTGGCGATACAATACGTATCACGATACAGGGGTTACGATACGATATATTGCAATATATTACGATATTGTAAGAGATGCAATATATTGCAATATATTGCGATATTGAAAGAGAGGCAATATATTGTGATATTTCTTTTTTGTGTGTTTTTGTTTTTTATAATTTAAAAGAAAAGAACACAACCATAAGCCTAAAACACGAGACAAAGTATTTTATTTAATTAATACAGTATAATTTATAACACTAATCATATGCAATGTGCAATCTAAGTTAAGGGAAATGTAAAGTGACTGCAGGATTCTTTGTGTATATGTTTTAAAGGTTCACAGTATAGCAGTGGCTATTTAACAACAGAAAGTGCAGTCCATTTCATGACTGAATAACTGTTTGTTTTATATTTAACACAGCAGCCCCGATCACACAGAACGCGTTTTTGCAGCGAGAGGTGCCTTTTTTGAATGGATTTCGGTTGGCAGAGAGCGTTATGCGCGCTGGGCGCCTCGCGTTTTTGAAGGAGCGCTCCGAGCGCATGAAGTTGAAAAAAAGTCCACTCTGAGCGGAAAAGCGTGCAACATCAATCGAATGAATGAAGCGGCGGGCCTTCCGTTGTGTTGACCGTTACATTGATTTGACTGACAGTACAGGTGATTCGGGGGTTGCAAAGAAACATTAAAGCGCACTGCTCATTTTTGAATGAGAAAACGCCGACCAAAAAAGGGAGTGCAGTGCGCCTCGCGTTTTCGAACCTGAAAAACGCGTTCTGTGTGATCGGACCCTAAAGCTGTTTTCTATAAAGCAGTCTATTGTATAAAGTGCTATTTCAAGTAACGTTACTGAGCTGCAGAGCTGGTGCATCCATATCCACATCGCTATTATCTTTCGTTCTCCTGCCACCGCTGTCAGTTTTGGTGTGTGTTTATTTTGTTACTGAGAGGAAAACGTGCAGGACATTCTATCAAAACACTTCTCATCAGCGCGGGTGACATCAGGATGTTAAGCGAGCTCTCCGTCTCAATGTGTTTCCCGAGTATTAGATTATAACTTGGCCTATTTTGCAAACAAAATGATTCTTGTCGATTTCCTTAGTGGCTTCTTTATAGCTGAAGCCAACATGAGTCCACACTTCAGCTCTGTATACTGCAGGAGCGGAATAATGCTATCGTCTTGAGAGCTGGGTTTGCTAATGTAAACGCTAACACTTTCACCTTGCGCTTCTCCGGGTCCGCGTCCGTTATACGTTCTGAGATAACACTGCCATCTAGCGGTTGGGTGTTATACAGTCTGTGGTTTAAACCGAACACAAAGCCACGAATCTTGTATGTAAATAAATAAATATATAAATATCGATACAGCGTTTTTGAGAATCGATACAATATCGCCAAACATAATATCGCGATATTCACGTGTATCGATATTTTCTTACACCCCTACACAATATTAAGAAGGTTGTCATAATGTTATGCCTGATCAGTGTATATTGTAATGGTATGATAGTTAAATACAATATAAAGGATGCAGATTTTCATTTAAATTTTACTTTTTTCAACAATTAGTCTGGTTTTAGTCCATGTTTCACGCAAACTCAAAAAAACAAAAGGAGACTAAATGAAGAGTTCACAGCTGACTAAAAAATATTGGCTATTAAAAAAGCTTCGACTTTTTCAGTAGGAAATATGTCCGCACAACAAAGAAAACTGCACAGCATCTTTTTCTTTAAAATAGTTATTAATAATCATTAAAAGTGTTGTTTACATATGAATACATATAACACATATGACTACATTATAAATATGATTTTAATTTCACGGGAGAAAAGTGAAGGAAAGAAATAAAAGCAGGAGCATGTGCGTTCCTCTTGTTGTGGTATGTGTGCTTCTGGAGGTCAGAGGTGACAGAATATTAAAGACAGTTTCTGTCTAATTACGTTGGCTGAGTCTCATAGTTTTTATAGGCTTAAGGCTGACCTTTGACATCCTCCTGACCGCAGAGTCAGTCTTCTAAACCTCTTAACCTCACACCACCCAAACACAGTGACCTTAAGACTGGAGCAGTTTAAAGTGTTAGAAGGCCATTGAAATATTGATGTATGAGACTCCTGTTTTATCTTCTTCTTTTAATGCCAAAATGACATAAGAATTCAATACATCTGCAACATTTTGAAGCAGGATATCACTGATTAAAAGAATGTAGAACGGGATGAAAGGTAATATTGGTTTACATTTGTATTTAGATTTATTTATATGTTAGTTTTGATTTGCCGTTCCAATTTAGAATGGTTGGTTATGAACTGAACTTTTTTTCTTTTCTTTTTTCTAAATGGAAAGAAGAGTGTATCTGGGCCAGTGTTATCAGCATATAATGGCATTTTCATGTTCCATGAAACAAATACATTTTTGATATGTAATAAACCACATATTCAAAAAAAGTGAAAACATTTGGTTTGGGCTATTTTGAGGATTAGGAGTCCATTTGGAATTGATTGGATTGTACGTGTTTAGCTGTATACATATGAATTTCGTACCGGATCAACATTTCGTCCACACAGATGATGCGGCGTTTTGGAAGCATGAATCCGATATTTTCTGAAACCGAGTCCTAGAGTAGATAAATCTGAAAACTATATTATTGTGTTTTCCTGTGTACAGCCAATCCGTATATTTTGTGAAACGGTGAGGTCATCACACTACGTCCGGCACGATGAAAGACTTACAACTACGGGCACTGGGCATGCGCACATCAATATTGCGTCATTTAATTACCGTATCTGCATTATTGTAAGGGTGGGTTTTGGGTTGGGGTAGGTGTAGGCATTAATAAAACACATCTGTTAAGTAGCAAATGTATTTATTGTTATTTTATCGTGATATTTTTGCCTCACCTCCGACCACTGCTATACCCCTTCTAGCCACAACTCTTCTTCTCCATTTTAGTGTATTTCGGTGGCAGAATTACAGCACCACATACTGGCCTGGCATACATACTACATCATTATGACTTGGTTTTAGTGATCTCGTGTATGCAGATATTTCTTGAAACGAGGGGAAAAAGAGATTGGATTGGGAAAGCTCTGGCTTCTTGTGGACTTATTGTGTGACCTAAGTGACTGATTGTTGGAGAGACAAAAAAAGGAGGAATTGACAATGGCAGCCAAAAGTCATTTTAAATTCATCTATGGTCTTATTTCTGCCAATAAGATTGGAATTATGTATTAAGAGGGTCAATTTGATTTCATCTTGACTCTATTTGTTTTTTGCAATCCCCTCCAAGGCAAGCCTCTCTGTGTACAGATGAGAGACAGATTGTGTTGTGTTTCTCAGCACGCTGTGGAGATTTGTGACAGCTACTGAGACACACACACACTGTGCTTTGAGCCTGTGCCGTTGTGGGGATAGAGGAAGTATCTGTGAGCAAGCATAAACCTGCGAACGCAGCCACAGATCAGACGTCTCACCCGTCCAACTCCACAATAAGAGAGCTTGTGCTTTTGTTCTGCTGAAATCCAATTATAGCAGCTCTGCCTCTCTGTTCCCATTCCTCATTGTCCAAGCCCCCCTAAATGCAGAACGCAGCACTGGATCCAGATAACTCAAATGAGTGGGATCTGCTAGCAGTGAGCTGCCAGTGTTTAACGCACTGTACATGAACCCAATAGAGTTCTCGTGGGATTCCATGTATACCTTGACCTTATGAGTTCTTGAACGTGTATTGTAGTAGAGGAGCTATGCTCATGTAAAGAGCCTTTACATGAGCGAGCAGCCATTACTAGCAGCTCAGACTTTAACATGAGACTCATATGGAATGTGTTTTGTGAACAGATTTATGCTGAGTTTTCGATACGGCTGCACAAAATACCCCTAAATAAGGACATTTAAAACCTATGCTGCGTCCCAATTCAGCTACTTATACTACATCCTAAAAGTGTGTACTCTTTTTGTGAAGAAAAAGTACATATTTTTGAGTGTGTAGCAGAAAAGCATGCAAGCTTCAGGACATACTACTTCGTCATCTTTAACGGACTCTGCCGAATCCCATCACCGTTAAACCGCCCTGTCAATCATTGTCAGATTCGTCACAGTTAAAATCCTCCACATTCAGGTTAATTTCCTACCATATGGGAGAGAACTGTAGTAGCAAGTTGATTTGCCATGTGTGGGTCTTTAAAGGGTTAGTTCACCCAAAAAGGAAAAAAAATTAATTAATTACTCACCCTCATGTAGTTGGACACCTGTAAGACCTTCGTTCATCTTCGGAACACAAATGAAGATATTTTTGTTGAAAGCTGATGGCTGTGAAAGGCTTCAGATAGGCCTTACAAAGTCCATCTCACTACAGCGGCTGTGCAATAATTTTATAATGCGACGAAAATAGTTATTGTGCGTACAAAAATCCAAATAACGACTTTATCCACCAAGTTATTGACGTGAACTTGACGCATGCGCGAGATTATGACGCAGATCCGGCGTTCAGATGCATGACGCGGAAGAGGAGGAGCGCCGCTATCGCGTGAGTTCACATCCGAGACCTACACGGAAGACAATAACTTGGCGGAGAAAGTCATTATTTAGATTTTTTTTGCACACAATAACTATTCTCGTCACTTCGTAAAATTACGGTACAGCCACTGTAGTGAGATGGACTTTTTTACAACGTTTTTAGTGCCTTTATAGGTCTTGTCAGTGGGAATGTACTGAATGCCAATGAAACCCTATCTGAAGCCTTTCTCAGCCATCAGCTTTCAACAAAAATATCTTCATTTGTGTTCCGAAGATGAACGAAGGGTGAACTAACCCTTTATAGGTGCTCTATGCAACTTTCCGTCTACTAGAGGGCGTCTATTCAAAACAAAGGCGTAGTTTGATGATGCCAAGTTTGAGCGCAGTATCTTGGGACATGTGGTCTTCACCTCACAGCCGGTGGAAAAAATAACTCGTGCAGAAATCATGTTAATGGATGCGGTTATTAACGTTACTGTTGTCTGAAGCAGAGCAGGACCGAGTGTTGTGGAGCTGAGCACGGCCGCTGGAGCGATTGTTACACAAACACACGGCTTGCGAGCACCGGGGCTTTTATTATGACGACACGGGACACAGTCGCCGGGCGCGCGCACTATTTCCGCTTTTCCGGTCATGAGTATAATGCATCAATCCGCACTTCGAATTCTGACCGGAAATGGTAAACCATCCGGGTATCTTTGGAATACTCTTTTCAGCATACTATGATTTGGGACATACTAATTTTATTTTCAAATATTATTTAATATGGATAGTATGCAAATTTGGGATGCAGGGCTAGTCCTAGGTTCCATTGTGCTGTCGTATTTATGGACTTGTAGCAGGGTAGTGTCATGGTAGTCACTGAAATGTTTTGGAATACCATGTAAATACCAGTGTATCAATATGTTAATTCTTCAGTACTATGGTATATATATAGTATATCAAAGCACAATGCTGTTATCATCTGTGAATTCTCTGTATACTGTATATGGATCAATCAGCCAATGGGCAGCAGCTGCACTAATGAATTAATGGGTGGTGGACACAGACACATTCTTCTCTCTCACTGTTAACAGTTTCAGCCATTTTACTAGCAGAAAATAGGTCTGTCTGAGAGATGTAATGAGATGGAGTGTGTGTGTGTGTGCGTGTGTGTGTTTGTGTAGTCTGTGAGGCCCCTCTCTCAGTCGGTGCTGTCAGATGGAAGTAGATTTAGGATCTGACAGATCTTGGGGGAGGTGATGGGGTCACAGCGCAGTAGCCTCTGCCTCTCTGTGTACATTCTCATGCTGCTTTTGTCCTCTCGACCTTCTCAGCGTTCACTCGCCCCCTCCATTTAACACCACACATCCATCAACACCCGCCTCCCTGGAGATCACCGTGGCAACCCTTTACATGGCAAGGGCAGAGGGCCCCTGGGGGATGCTTTCTGGCGCCATGACAACAAGGGCTTCCTTGAGTCAGCCCGCTTATTCGTGTGACTTGGGTGGTGTAAAAGCAACAATCGGGAAAACCAGAAATGTCTTTTTTTTACATAAGTAAAAAACAACACGGTTCAGAGTAGTCAGCGCACGCTTGGAATGGCCTGCCTATTATTTCGAAAAGGAAAACGTTTGTGTGCATGTTCAAACTATGTACATTTTCTGATGTCTATTTTCTCACAACATGCACAACTTGACCTTCCATGTTAGACACGGTCGGTCTTGGATCATTTTTCTTTTCTTTTCAGATCACCATAATTGTATCGAAGTGACTATTTACAAAGTGTTAAGGGGATAGTTCACCCAAAAATGAAAATTTTAATGTTTATCTGCTTACCCCCAAGACTTCCAAGATGTAGGTGTGTTTGTTTCTTCAGTATAGCACTAATGAAGATTTTTTAACTCCAACCATTGCCGTATAAAGCATGTCAATGGGGTGTTTTCTATAAGAGTCAATATGAGAGTAAAAAACACACAGACATATGAATCCATATTAAACTCTGTGGCTCATGGCGACACATTGATGTCTTAAGACAAGAAACAATCGGTTTCTGCGAGAAACCCAACGGTATTTATTTTTACCTCATATCAAAAGAATCTCACCTAGTATTCCCAATGCCTTTACTTCCATCAAGTAAGGTCAAAAACATACCATATATATATATATATATATATATATATATATATATATATATATATATATATATATATATATATATATATATATATATATATATATATATATATATATATATATATATATATATACCATATATATATATATATATATATACCATATATATGTATATATATATATATATATGTATATGTATATATATATATATATATATATATATATATATATATATATATATATATATATATATATATATATATATATATATATATATATATATATACCGTGTATATATATATACCGTGTATATATATATATATATATACCGTATATATATATATATATATATATATATATATATATATATATATATATATATATATATATATATATATATATATATATATAAATAAAGATTCCTCATTAGTGCCTGCGCGGATCGGTGGAATGAGGCATCTATGTAAATATATATATGTGATCGACTTACTTGACGGAAGTAATGTAAGGAATACTAGATGAGATCCATCTGGTAAAAAAATAACAAATACTGTTGGGTTTCTCGCAGAAACCGATCGTTTTCGTGTCTTAAGACATTAATTTGTCGTCACGAGCCACAGGGTTTAATGTGGTTCCTATGTCTATGTGCTTTTTAATCTCATAGTGGCTCTCATAGAAATATACCCCATTGACATGCATTGCACGAGCAACAGTTGAAGTTAAAAATCTTAATTTGTGTTCTGCTGAAGAAACAAACACACCTACATCTTGGATGCCCTACGGGTAAGCAGATAAACATCACATTTTCATTTCTCTGTGAACTATCCCTTCAAAGAAATCTGGATTTCTTAATACCGTGCAGTAGTTCAATAAGTTACAATGCTTTTGATGTGCAAATTTTGGATCATTTTGGATATACGGCTATAGACTGTAAAAAAATATGTACATAGTGTCCATGACGTCACCCATAGGATTCCGATGAGCATTTCTGAAGCGTAAAGTAGAGACGATCTTGGCAGCGCGTCATGCCTAGATAACAGAAAATGGGCAAAAGGCGGGATGTGGGCGGAGCTGAGGTGATGCGATGACTAACAGACAGCAGATAAATGGCTATCCACCTGATTTAAACCTAGTAAAAAGAAGATACCATTTGCTGTTCACATATAGTTTTAAAATATGTTTAATTGCCATGACAATAATATCAGAATTCAAAACAAAATGTAAATGTATAGTCTGTATACAAAACATTTTTTTCTTGCATGGGCCTAAATTTCACCCCCAACATGTTTCTGATGGGTTTTGTGAAATTCACTCACACAGTGTGTGCTTCACAGTATGCAGTAAGCCGTCTTTCTTGTCTTTATATGACAGAAAGCCTGTAATTTAACAACAACTGCTTTCTCTGTCTGTTCCGTAATTACACATCTCTTCAGAGTGAGTGTGTGACCCTCACAGTGTCTCTGCCATCAGACGCACCATATGATACAGTGCAGTCGCTGCCCCTGAGACCGCCCTGCTAATTAGCTGACACCCCTCGCCCAAAACCATCGCCCACCCGCTGCTCTCAGCACTGCTCTTGAGTGCTCACACTTCGCCTCAAACGCTTATGCTCTGCCTATTTACTCTCCCTGAAAACAAGTCTATGATTCTTTGAATGCTTCCAAGCTTCCTGACTGTAGTTTTAAGCAGTTGTCAGCAGGATTATACGGATTGTGGATCTAGTCATTCAAGTGTAGCTTTTACAAGAAACCCCACAAAAAGCTCAGATTACCAAGAACTGCCCAGTGAAGTGTATGCTTTTAGTGCATTGTAAAAGTACTGGTTCTGGAGACAGCGCTGCACATTGGCCACATTCACAGAGCAGCAGAATACAGTTGTCAGTCCAATATTTGAAAACTTAATACAGCTATGTTTATGCATGTAACAACCCCATTTTATAACACCCATAAATCAGAACCATACTTTCAGCGAAACCCATCTGTGAATGGAACCGTACACGGCAACTAACTGTCTCCTGCCCTCAAGAAGCGTTCTAGATGATATAAGCTGCAGTTTTTAACGTCCTTAGTGCTTGCTTCCCGTGCAGCTTGATGTTGGTTTGAATCCTGCTCTGAACAGTCTATGTAGGACCAGTTATATCCTAGATGAATCCTGAAGGAAGAGAAAGAGCTGTGCAGGTAAACCACACTTCCCTAGCCTAGAAATCTAGACGCACCCTAGCAAATCTAATCTGCCCGCGAGTGTCGTCTAGCAACTCTCAATACCCTTCTGAGCTGTAAACGCCAAACTCTGGTCGGGCCAATCACATTGTGTATAGAGTCAGTGGTCGGGGCTTAACATAATACGGCAGAGTTGCGCTTGTGTGCTTCTAGTAAACTCAGAAACTGGCGAACGGCAGTCTTTCGAATCAGCTTTGACCGCGACTCTGAAAGACTTGGAGTTAAACTTTTCTCTGAGAAAAGAACAAAGAACGGCACTGAGGTCATTCTTAAAAAGGGAAGATGTGTTCGGAGTTTTGCCGACCAGATACGGCCAAAGTTTAATCTGTCAACGAGCTCTGCTTCACCTTCATAGCTCTGGTTGGTTGTAGCGCTATCCAATTGCGTGCAGACGGAGTTTGAAAGACAATCGTTTATCCCGCCCCTCGGATTGAGCCCTGTCAATGGTGAGTTTCCGGACCAAACATCTTGATGTGGGTCTGGCTTGTCAAGCTAATACTCCCCTACTATAGGCTGCAATCTTTAGTTTACTTGATAGTAAACCTGCCTAGTGGACATTTCTAGATTTGCACCTATTAAAGCTGCACTATGTAACTTTTCAGTCCGCTAGAGGGCGCCTATTCAAAACAAAGGTGTAGTTTGATGACGCCAAGTTTGAGCTCAGAATATCGGGACATGTGGTTTTCACCTCACAGCCGGTGGAAAAGAATCGGGATAGGACTCGGGCAGAAATAATCTTCATGGATGCGGTTATTAACGTTACTATAGTATGAAGCAGAGCAGGACCAAATGTTGAAGGAGCTGAACAAGGCCACTGGAGCGATTGTTATGCAAAAACAGGGCTTGCAAGGAGCTGGACTTTTATTATGATGGGACACAGTAGCGGGGGCCATTTCCGCTTTTCCAGTCATGTGTATACATGTAACAGGTAACGCAGCTCTGTTTATCATATTAGAGACATTTAAGTGTGTTGAAATGTATTTTATTACATTACTCAATGGCTGCTGTGACACTTGTTGCACTGCAGTAAGAGTAAAGCGTTTCTGTCAAATAAAACCAGAAACCGACGGTAACGCAGATATGACGCAATTGATGGACAACTTCCTCAGACATCCCGGTGCATTGGTTAAAATAGCAATTTTCTCACCATTTACAAACAGTTGGAAACATTTGGGATATTGTAAGAACTCAACTGAACAAAATATATAACACTGGGCTGCATGGTGGTTTTTGGATATTTTACGGCAAAAATACTACATAGTGCACATTTAAAGGGGTTCTTCAGCACTGGGAAGATGAATCTGTATTTGAAGTGGGTCAGAAATGTGAAATTATTTTTAAATTTGGTGCTTTTTAGACTGAGAATATAAAATGTACTTTTGTCTCATGGGGATGAAAGACAACAATTCCCAGAATGCTTCGCTGCCCTAAGAGGCCACTCCCAAAGCCACCGCTATTGAATCACTTGATCACTTTCCCACCGCGTTCATTTTCATAAAATCAGTTCAGTTAGAGAACAGACACTACAGTTAAAAACTGTATAATGTGATTTAGCCGCTGAGCAAGGTTCACGGCAAAAACGCTGCAGGAGTCAGGAGAGCTGAGGTAAACACTTTCGCGCTCGTAGCAGTCGTTCACAGCGCGTGTTCAGTCTGGCGCATTTTCAGTTCATGCCTTTGGAAGCTTAACTTTCATAGGAATTAATTTGAGAAGTTGAAACACTCACTTTGCTCCTCCGCTCCGTTTACAAGAATGCCCGTGGCTGCTTGAGCCGAGTGCTGTGAGTGTGATCCCACTCCCCATGCGCGGGCTAGAAACATGCGGAAAAAGCTCCTTCTGCTGGTTGTATTCTTTAGCCTCTGGCCAAAAAACCTTAGATGATGCAAATTGACGATATTTGCGTCATCTGAGGATTTTTTTCCAGAAATAAAATGAATAAATCTCTTGTCTCAGGTGGATATGAGAGCGTGAAGCACGATCATTTAAATATACTCCAGGGTTTCTTCTGATAGCCATGCTAATTTAGATAGATGTGGGTCAATCCCGAACATAGACAGTGGCCACAGCTACAGTGGTTCACCTTTATTTAAAATACCTGGTTCAGATCCTCAGCTTATTAGAAGAAAGATGCATGAACTAAACTGAGGGTGCATATTAATATGTGTTTTTGCCTGCCCTGCTTGTCACAGTGTTCTTCAGCGATTTTGCGTCCTTGTGTTCTGACTCGAACATCATCAACTTTTGAAGTTCAATTCTAATACTCAAGGACGCAAGTACAGATGATGCCTGAAAGTACCCAGATGCATCTTTGGTATCGAGGATGCATCGAATACGTTTTAAATTCTAGAAGGCGCTGCGGGCAGTCAACGTACGGGAGCCTGTAAGCTTTACACTTCTCGTTCTCACAAGACTGGTCTCCACGAGAACGCAAGTCAGCCTGAGTGTCATATAAGACAGATGCGTTAAGTTCAACTCATCAAATTAGTCAATGTTCATAATTTTTTTTTTTTAAAACAGTGCATGAAGTAGTTGCTGCGTTTCGCCCTCTACACTGTAAAAAAAAAAATTGTTGGTTTTTGTTGGTTTAACTTAAAAAAGTAAGTAACCTGGTTGCCTTAAAATTTTGAGTTTATTAAAATTAAAAATTTGAGTTGATACAATGAAGACATTTTGTTTAATAAAAAGAAACTCAAAATATGATTGTATCTCAACCACATAAAAATTTTGATAAATCATGAAAATAGCACTATTTGGCATGTTTCACTGCGTCATCACAAATAAAACACACACAATTACCCAATATGATTACAAAATCTTTAAATAATATTTTAATAAAGGTTGTCGAATCTCAAATTTTTTTAATTTCAATGAACTCAAAATTTTAAGGCAACCAGGTAACTTTTTTTCTAAATATTTTTTTTTACATTGTATAGGACATTATAGCTCTGCTCATTATACACCCAACCTGCCCTCCAAAAAATACGACTTGTCGTTTTTCAAGCACCTTATTACGACCTATAATTACGTTTTAAAGTCATGTTCCCTCTAGCTGGCTTAAAAATAATGACAGCGTCGTGTTAGTGTCTGATGTCATGAAAATGTATTCATTTTAATGCAATGTGTGGACTTTTTACCATCATTTGTCATATTTCCATTTAGTAAAAACAACTTTACATTTACAACTACACCAACTCCATCCTTAAACCTACCCAGTGATTTATAGTGCATACACACTTTATGATCACGTGTTCCCGGGGATCAAACTCACGATCGCATGATCACGTGGTGTTGTTGTATAGTGCAATGCTTTACCAACTGAGCTATGGAAAACCTGAAATGCTAAGCAGATAAAAGGGAAAAATGCTTTAAAATGAAAGTGTCCTGCTGTCAATAGGAGCACAACTTTAATAAACGCTACTGTGCATCGTATTTAATTAATTTAAATATTGTCGATAGGGGCGCACCTTTAGTAAACGCTCCCATGGGTCGTATTTCAAGGAAGTGGCAAACGAGCTATATAGACGTATTGGTTGGAGGACATGTTGTATACACCGGTTACACAGTACAGTACAATGTTGTGTCAAAATGTTTCTCCATTTATCATCTCATTCAAAGGTCTCTGCTAATGTCTTCCATGGACTGTGAAAATAAATTTATTCAGCCTTCCTCTCCAATCTCCTCTACTAAGATAACTGCAGGGAGAGCCGTTCAGCCCTCTGCCCTGTTAATTAGCCCTGTAATTACAATGTGATCAGTGCAGCACAGCTCGAGTGTGTAATGGTGTGCTGCTTAATTCTCCCCAACAGAGTCTAGTTACTGTTCTCCTGTTGTGTGAGTACTGCATCGAAACGGAACTGTTTGGTGAAGTTTAAAGGAGTGTTTCACACAAAATTTATCACAACATATTTACTCCACCGTAACATTCAACTCTCACTTGCACTTATTAAAGAGATAGAAGACATTAGAAGACATGTCAAGCATGGGCCTGTTCCTTACACAAAGCCATCGTATGAGTTTGGAAGACAATGTTTGGTAGCTATATCTGCATTCTTCTGTTTATATATATATAACAATAACAAATATATATAATTGTTATATATATATATATATATATATATATATATATATATATATATATATATATATATATATAATAATATATAATGTTTGTATATATTTTTTATATATAAAAATAAATAAAAAATTATATATATATATATATATATATATATATATATATATATATATATATATATATATATATATATATAATTAATATATATTCTTCCTTTAAGAATTTAAGACAAAGAAAAAAACTAATTGCAAGAAAGTGTATTATTTGGTAGAATTTGTTACTTGTTGTGAAGCCATTCTCTGTGTCTACTTAGCTTTGGGCACATCCCATATATTTTTTGATGACCTGGCTTGTTAATTTGATATCAGTTTTCATCAGAATCTGAGCAAAGGTGAACATCCAACCCGTACGTCACAGGGCAATCACAGTCTAAAAGCGTCGGTTTCTGTCACAACTCAATTTGGACAAAATGCGCACAGCAGTATGGCCATGCTTTCTCTTTTTCTCTCTGTTTGTCTGTCTTTCTCGAATCCTTCTCCATAATTCTTTGCCCAGTCCACTGCTTCCATTGGGAAGTGTGATTTGTCAGGGCAGCAGCCTAGTGTTTGAAACCAATTAAGCCTTTACAAACGAGTATTAATCATCAGGGCCAAGGCCGATCAAAGGCAGGCCTCCCACATCCGGAGGTATAGATTTCCATTCGCTGGAGGGAGAGAGGCCAGTGTATGTCTCTCTGTGGGCAGATCACCTCCTGTTCCAGCAGCAGATAATTTGTTTTCAATGGGTCTGGATCAATGGGCTTGACTGTTCTAGGAACAGAGGGACACTGCGCTGGTAATTGGATGGAGTAAATTGCAGTATTCGTGAAAAGCCAAACAGGTGACGTCAGACAACCCAAGTAAACCGACCCCATCTGATTTCTGCTCGAGTGCATCGTTCCATTAAATTGACTGGAGCTGTGATGTCCTATTGGCTTGGTTTTAAAAGGTCAAGTCTTGCTATATTAAAGCGTTCTATTTTTTGTCTTGTAAATGAGAGACTGTACTGTGATCACCATGCACATCAACAGTACATCACAGACGTCTCTCTACATCTGTAGCCATGACAACACCACCAGCAGATGACAGTGAGCCTCTCTCCTCTCTCTCCCCTCTCCCTATCTGTCTATTTGCCTCATCATCTGAGTTAAAGGCTCTGTTAAAGTTGGGATGGGCAGCCGTCACCTCTAATTTGCTGATTAATCTGTTACAAGCAGGCACACTGATCCCTGAGGAGCTGCAATCTACACTCTGCTCCTCTGACTTACATCTGTCCTGCTGCTACATTATAACCCTTTACGCCTAAAGCAGCTGCACCTGACCTGACAGCTTTCCTGTATTTTACCTTTTGAAAATTCTTTATTGCTAATAAATCTCATCTCTGTTCCTAAATCTAGTGAGCTGCCTACCTAGATAGGCATCATAGGCAAATATATATGTTGTAGCATCACATGTATCCTTTATGGAGAAGATTGAGGACTGGGGATATATATACACTCTTAGAAGAAAAGGTTCTCTATAGAACCATAAACGGTTATCAGCGCTACGTATATGCAACCCCTAAAAAGATCTATATACAACTCTTTTAGGGATTCATTCATTGTCATTTGTTTTGTCCTTTTCAGATTAAATATTTCATATTATTAACAAACAATGCATTGCATTATTCCGTGTATTCAATGCATTTATGAACAAAATTCAAGATATAGGGGTTAGAAAACATTTATCTAATTTTTTGTAGTTAATCAATATCACACAGAGTGCCATTTTAGTTTTCTCCTCCAAAAATCTGCATGATTACAATGCGATATTAAGTTACTACAAAACAGTTTAATAAACAATAATAGAATTACAACTACAAAATGTTGCAGAATTATATATGAATGAATAATAGCCTAAAGAACCTAAAGACAAAAGAGAAACGAAAGACAAAAAGGGTTCTTTCTTGTCATTATACAACCTTTTTAACATAAAAGGTTATTTGGAGTTGAGTAAAGAACCCTATGGTTTCTTTATAGAACCTTAATGAACCCTTTTTTCTAAGAGTGTATACACATATGTAGAAAACATACATATATTCATAGGCCATTTCATTAAAGTATTATTAAACAGTTTTATTAAGTGGAATCCTTTTCGCATCAGCGCCGATCCATTCCTTCATTTGTGTCCTTCAGTCAGGCTGTTGACCGGAACAAATGCGACTGCCAGTGCTCAATGACCCCGCTCACTTGAAGCTAATGGAGCCTAGTTGACGCTGCCTTAAAATTACGAGCATGCCTCAGAGAGAGAGAGAGAGGAGAGAGGGAGAGAGAGAGAGGAGAGAGAGAGAGAGGGGAGAGAGAGAGAGAGAGAGAGAGAGAGAGAGAGAGAGAGAGAGAGAGAGAGAGAGAGAGAGAGAGAGAGAGAGAGAGAGAGAGAGAGAGAGAGAGAGAGAGAGAGAGAGAGAGAGAGAGAGAGAGAGAGAGAGAGAGAGAGAGAGAGAGAGAGAGAGAGAGAGAGGTTTCTTTCCTCACATGGATAATGGATACTGGAGTCGAGGCTGATCCAAGGAGGTATCAGACAGGGATTCCACCAAGCCGTTTTCCTCGATTGTTTGTGGGTAGCCGAGTCGCCATCAGACACCCATTCAAAGCAAGAACGGCAAATTCACCTTTCAGTTGGACATTGAATCCTCTGTTGGACACGTTATTCCTTTTTTTATTTTTGCTGTTCATTTTCTTTAAAATAGAAATGTTTTCGAGTCTGAACCCACTGTGTCTGCTTTTCCACACACCACATTTGCCATGCAAAAGAATAACAATCCGCTTTGCATGCTGTGGGGTGATAGAAATACTGTAGCTCTTTGAAGTTGTTTATCATAAATAAACCACGGCTTTAGACCAATTAGCATTATGAACCAGAGCTATCTGTTTTATAAAAATACACAGTAGTTTAATATTATGTTTATACACCAAAAGGCTGTATGCATTAACATTACTTAGCATGCATTAGTTAACCTGAAATAAGATTTAACAATACTTTTTGCAAAAGCTCTTTAGTAATTTTTGTAATTCCAGTGAAAACAAATCTTAATGCTACGCTACAATGGCTTAAGAGGGTTTACCAATAATGGACAACTTGATTGACAAGCTCAAAGCCCAGACCTGTTCCCCACTGACATGCTGGAATATAAACGGACCCTTCTCAAAGATTTACAAGGTTGAAAACACAATTGGCCAATGAGTTGTTTGCTAGTTTCAGACCGACACAGTTATCATTTTTCACGTGCAGCCAGAGTATGTGAGCGGAGTGGAGTGGGAGCGGAGCGAGGAGTGGAGCGGCGAGATTTTGAATGGAGTGAGGAGCGGATTTTTTAAAAGTCGGAGTGTTGTGGTTTTTACTCGCTCCACTACCGCTCCATCACGAGTAGGCTACAATTCATGCCAACGGGCCGGCACATATTAACTACATTTTTTAGCCAGAACTAGAGCGCTCAAAAAAATAAAGCCCAACCCTACCCGAGCCCATGCACCCCAGAGACCGGCCCTGCCTGACTAATTAGCGGAGCGGAGCCGGTGTGATCAGCTCAATAATCCAGGCGCGCTCATGAACCCACCGGTAAAATTATGTTCGTTCAAATCCAGCTCAGACATGACATAAATCTGTAGCTTACTATACTTGTTGTAGCCATTAAACAATTTTTTTTTCATATTTATGTTTAAATATTATAATATTATTTTTAGATTTCATCTGATTATGATAGGCTATAAGTGCAAAGATGCAAGTGGGTCAGAAATGATTTTGGTGGTTATATTTAGTTTAATATTAAGTTTTGTTTTGTAAAAAGACTTTCTTTCGTTTTGTACAAATTGTCTCTTAATTTAAATAAAGGTTTCTTTGGCCAATTGCATGTATTTAATAAATAAGAAATAAATAAGTAGACTAGGTCGCGGAAGCCATCGCTTTCATTGCTCATGAACTGAAGCGCGTCTCAAATAAACTGAAACTCAGCAGGCTCGCCTCACAGACCTGAGAAATAAGTAGCCTAATATGAGGTCGCGGAAGCGATCGCTTTCAATGCTCATGAACTGGAGCGCGTCTCAAATAAACTGAAACTCAGCAGGCTTGCCTCACAGACCTGAGAAATATGTAGCCTAATATGTGTAGAAACGAAAAGATTTAAATAAGCATATAGTGCAGTGTTCAGAACTCACACGGTAAACAACCAGCTTGATACAGATGTATCACGGCGATGGGCATGAGCGGGATGTTAAAGTTTAAGGGAATTTTTTTTTTTACCTTCTACTGATATGATTGGCTGAAAGCACATTTTAAACAGGTAGCACTTATTCACACACGTAATCTCTCTAATGCATTCAAACACATTTTGTAGTAGGTACTTACCTGCTTACAGTTATCAGTAGGCTACTGTTATATTCTATTATATGATTTTGAATGAGCAGAAATCTGTATTGATCCGTAGATAAAATAACTGATGAAAACATTCATCTTTCCAAACTTCCAAACAGCATTTGCACTGCAAAAAGCATCAATGATATTTAACTTTTAATGCTGATAAAACCATTAAGTTTGGCATAGGGGAAATGCACACAAATGTTCCAATCGTTGAAACTAGGCTCTTTATCTCCTGTTGTTTATTTTTTATAATTTTATTCAGTTAATGCAGGTTATAAACCAAACTTTATAGTGATATTTCAGAGCTCACTAAAATACTTTAGCAGTTAGCCGCAAATTACCTCGGAGCGAAGATGGAGCGGTGTTTCTGATATCAGTGAGCGAGGAGTGGAGTGCGGAGCGGGAAATTGTGAACCCGGAGCGGAGCTGGAGCGGAGTGAGCCTTGAATGCATAGAGCGTGGAGGGGAAATTTCTGCCGCTCCACTCCGCTCACATACTCTGCGTGCAGCGCCACATTATTTAAATAGCAAAGTTGTCCTTATCTGTTCACCCATAGTCTGAAAATTTGTGTTCAGGCTCATTGTTGGTGTATTGCTATTTTGAGGCATCTGAAAACGACTGCGCCATTGACCAACAAAAACCTGGTCTAAAGTTAATAGCACAGTATTCATTTGTTATTTTTTTGGTTATTTAAAGAGCGTGTTAATAATATGCGCCGGACACGCAGCAGCACACAAACATTTTTAAAGGGGTGATAAATTGAGAAATCAACTTTCCCTTGAGCCTTTGATATATGAAAGCTCATGGTAATATAAGAATATCCTGCAAGTTTCAGAGCTCAAAACGTCCTTGTTAGTCAAAGAAAAGCTTTTCTAGACACCAGGCCCAGAAAACGAGGCTCTCAAATCAATGACGTAATAGAAGTGGGAAACGCCGCCTCTACAGATAAATGTGTACGCCCGCTTCTGTAGCCCCGCCCACCGTCTCGTGGAGCTAAACGGGCAATAAACACGCCGAAGATAGCAAAATAATTGTTTGTAAACCAGACACAGGTCGATACTGGATTTGCAGACATATTGAGATTAAAGCACAATGCCGTGCCTTCTATTGCAATTTTGGATCAGAAAAGATCCGATCGGACATGTAATATTATTGGCCAGGGGGCTCGCAAAGCCCAGCTTCCCAGGGCTATGTGTTTTCCAGACGGGCTACCAAAACGTAAGCATGTCGGCAGGCTCGTGAATTTTTAATAGTAAAAATAATATTCCTTTCTTGATCTGTTGTTCACTTTTTTGACTTGATATTTGAAGAGCGCATCTGTGCGTGTGTGTGTTTAGTGAATATATCCACCGTTTGGGTGCCGGGTCAAGTAATAAAAAAAATTTAAAAGTCAATCGCGGGTGGATGAGTGATAAATCATTGTGTTTGTTTGATAAATACGTTTTGAGAGCCCTGTCGGAGAATTATTCTGGTTGCCGCTTTCAAAACAATCCCTCCCGTGATCTGAAAAGGGAGCTGAAGCTCACTAAATATGCAAATCTTCTCCAATCCTAGCCGTGGGCATTTACTTCCAAGTCTCCAGTGCGGCACGCTCATCAAAACCCAGCGTTCTGGAGAGAGCCTCAAAACCAGTGTAGAAAATAGCCTATTACTTATTAGTTATGATGTTTTAAAATGTAAAAATCATGAGAACGTCAAAAGTTGATAAAAAAGCCAGTTTATGACATCTTTAAATATGAAAAATAAAGTTATTGTGTAGATAAAAAAAAAAAGCCTACATATCATAATGGATAGTCATTGTATGTATCAGAATTAGCTATGACCAGTAATGATGAGCAGGCAGGCGTCATTGGACGAGCAGATCCGTTTCCTCGCTAGATAAGCATTCCGTTTTTCTGCTTGCAAATTCCGCAATGTAAATGGCAAATCCGCTTTGGCACGAGCACAACTGGCTTTTAAAAGGAATGGGAGATGAGACTCCAATTGGTTAATTTTAACATTACGCCCAAAACACACTCATGACTCAAGACAATATGGTCAGTTTTTTATGCTTTGAGAAGTAGGACACGTATGGAGGATAACCACGACATGAGCTTCTTCCACACGGCACCCTCAATGTATTGATCTGAACAAGGTGATATAACATTGACAACTTAAAAATGACTTTTAATTTGTCTACAAGAAAAACCTCTCTGCTTAGTCCACGTTACCTTAAAATACAAGCACAAAGGAGCTATTAATTTAAAGACTTCTCTCCTGTTAGATCTCAGGCGTATCACTCAGCAGACACCAGCATCACAATCAACTTGTTACGTGAAGATGAAGTGGGTGTGAGGAAATGGGCTCTCCATCATTTGTCATGTGTCGAAGAGTGAGTGCGTGCTTTGTTTGGCTCCTATCTCTCCAGAATGGATTACCTTCATCAGCGCATGTCAGGAGCAGTGAGGGAAATTTATTGAGCACGTGACATTAAGCAGCCAAAACGGATGACATCACCACAGTGCAGGAAATCGATGTGGCTCCTAGCTTTTGATGGTCTCCTTTATTGTAATTTAGTTTGAGACTCAAAGAGACAGATCATAAGCAGGGCACAATTCTCATTTGATTTTGCCAAGCATTGCCAGTTCTAGATTTCTGGGGGCCCCTAAGCAAAATGACAACATACTACAGTGATTTAGAACAGTTAGTAATAATACTATAAAAATTCAATTACAAACAATAGAACAAATACATTAGAAATAAGATGACAAATCAATCAATCAATCAACTTTAAATCATAACTATTTATATATGAACGCTTTTACAATGACGATTGTGTCACAGCAGCTTCACAGTGTCAAACAGGACAATATTGCAACAAAATTTGATTTGGCTGTACAGTCGTTCTGGAGAAAACAGTGATGTTATCAGCTTATTTTAATTTATCATATAGCGACAATGTTGGCAGATCAGTATTGTAGTTTATAGGATTAAATAAGATCTAATAAATTAATTTTATTTGTATATTTAGTTAAATATCTTAGATCATAATTTTAGTGCCCAACAGTGGTGGAGGAAGTACTGAATCTCAGTACTTAAGTAAAAGTACAAGTAACCAGAAATATATTTACTTTAGTAAAAGTAGAAGTACAACAACGACAACCCTACTTAAGTAAAAAGTAAAAAGTACCTGATTTTAAATGTTCTTTAAGTATTAAAAGTAAAAGTACTTGCATAAAAATGTATTCTCTTAATGTCTAATTCTAATAATTAAAAAGAAGAAAACAGTATGAGCGGTGGCATTTTAATTGAGTTAGTTTTGGGTTAATGTAATTGTTCTTACCATCTGTTGCCTAGTTTACATTCTGACTTACAATTCTGGTTATCTGCAAAGTTAAATGTCATTTTTCTGAAGCAACGTTCTCATCAGCTTTGATGTATTTAAATCTTCATATTTATGATATTTTTACCTTTTATAAAGGACATTTTCCCCTAATCTTATTAAATATAGGCTTTGCTTCAGCTTTCCCTTTATATTCTTAAATTTGATTAATAAATTAAATTAGAATAAGATACAATAGGGTTGTTACCAATCAAATTAAATAATTAACACTAAAACATTACAATTGCATTAAATAATGCTATGAGGTTATTTTAACTAAAAAAAGTTAACTAAACCACCAGTAGATGGCGGCAGGTGAATCCTTATGAGAGAGTCATTGAGTCGATTCGTTCAAACGGCTGATTCGTTCATTAATGAGGCAGTCGTTTATGAATAGGGCATTGAATCTTTGATTCAGTAACGCACTGTTGCTGTGCAATACGTTATGGTTCGGATGTGGAAATTTGATCTTGGAAATATTTTCGCTGCTGAAACAGAACAAAAGCAATAAAGCAATCAATAAAATGTAAGTGACTTGATGTTAATTAATTATTTATGGAACTGTCAAATGAAATCAGTGTCACATTTTCTGTCGTGATGGTATTCAGGAAAACTACACTCGTTGGTCGTGTCATGTGATATTTTTTTTAACTGTTATAAAATATAAAAACTAAACATTTCTAATTTTTAATGCAGTATGTTATTGTGTTTCTTTGTGTGGCTGATTTGTTTCCATTTCTCCTCGAGAGGCTGCGCGAGCCTCAACAGCGCAACCGTCAATTCATTAGCCTATAACATACATTATATATTATTTTCCGGGCAAGCCTTAATCTCGAGCCCTGAAACTGATCAGAAAATGTAACGAAACGTTGTAGAAATGTAGTGGAGTAGAAAGTATAATAATTGCTGCAAAATGTAACGAAGTAAAAGTAAAAAGTATGCACTATTTATTCTACTTAAGTAAAGTACAGATACGTGAAAAATGTACTTAAGTAAAGTAACAAAGTATTTGTACTTCGTTACATTCCACCACTGGTGCCCAACTGAGCAAGCCAAGCCAAAGGCAACAGTGGCAAGGAACCAAAACTCCATCAGGGCATGATGGAGAAAAATAAACCTTGGGAGAAACCAGACTCAGTCGGGGTGCCAGTTCTCCTCTGGCCTATTAACAAACAGTGTATGATTATTAATCTGGCAACCTTACAGGTCAGAAATCATATTAGTTCAGAAATAAAACATTTAGCCTAACACTATTAATAGCCTATAGATTTGAGTTCGGGAAGTTCAGTCTGAACTTGATCCATTGTGGAGCAACTATGCTCGAATCAGAGCTGTTCGGACCAATCAAATTGTCAGGGAGAGCTTTATATTATGATGGAAAGATGATTAATAGTAAGGGAATCATCCACGTCACGAAAGAGCGTTTGTTGAATTTGTTCAATTCCTACACGGAGAACTTGTTCGTATATAACAACACATAGTTTCCTTACAACTATGCGTTGCTCAACATGCCTCACTTACTTCGTTGCTCTGATGGGTTGTATTGGTTGTAGGTCTGTCCAATTGAGTGCAGAGGCATTTTCTTTCCTTAGACTGTAAAAAAAATATGGATATAGTGTCCGTGACATCACCCATAGGATTCCGAAGAGTAGTTTTGGAGTACTGCAGTTTTCCAGTGCATCATCGACAGTAGGGGCGGGGCCAGGCTCAGAGGCTCCAGTGCGTCATCGATAGTAGGGGCGGGGCCAGGCTCAGAGGCTCCAGTGCGTCATCGACAGTAGGGGCGGGGCCAGGCTCAGAGGCTTCAGTCCGTCATTGACTGTAGGGGCGGGGCCAGGCTCAGAGGCTTCAATCCGTCATCGACAGTAGGGGCGGGGCCAGGCTCAGAGGCTCCAGTGCGTCATCGACAGTAGGGGCGGGGGCAGGCTCAGAGGCTCCAGTGCGTCATTGACAGTTGGGGCGGGGCCAGGCTTAGAGGCTCCAGTGCGTCATCGACAGTAGGGGCGGGGGCAGGCTCAGAGGCTCCAGTGTGTCATCGACAGTAGGGGCGGGGCCAGGCTCAGAGGCTTCTGTCCGTCATTGACTGTAGGGACGGGGCCAGGCTCAGAGGCTCCAGTGTGTCATCGACAGTAGGGGCAGGGCCAGGCTCGGAGGCTTCAGTCCATCATTGACTGTAGGGGCGGGGCCAGGCTCAGAGGCTTCAGTCCGTCATCGACAGTAGGGGCGGGGCCAGGGTCAGAGGCTTCAGTCCGTCATTGACTGTAGGGGCGGGGCCAGGCTCAGGGGCTTCAGTCTCTCATTGACTGTAGGGGCGGGGCCAGGCTCAGAGGCTTCAGTCCGTCATTGACTGTAGGGGCGGGGCCAGGCTCAGAGGCTTCAGTCCATCATTGACTGTAGGGGCGGGGCCAGGCTCAGAGGCTTCAGTCCGTCATTGACTGTAGGGGCGGGGCCAGGCTCAGAGGCTTCAGTCCGTCATCGACAGTAGGGGCGGGGCCAGGGTCAGAGGCTTCAGTCCGTCATTGACTGTAGGGGCGGGGCCAGGCTCAGAGGCTTCAGTCTCTCATTGACTGTAGGGGCGGGGCCAGGCTCAGAGGCTTCAGTCCGTCATCGACAGTAGGGGCGGGGCCAGGCTCAGAGGCTTTAGTCCATCATTGACTGTAGGGGCGGGGCCAGGCTCAGAGGCTTCAGTCTGTCATTGACTGTAGGGGCGGGGCCAGGCTCAGAGGCTCCAGTCTGTCATCGACAGTAGGGGTGGGGCCAGGCTCAGAGGCTTCAGTCCGTCATTGACTGTAGGGGCGGGGCCAGGCTTAGAGGCTCCAGTGCATCATGGAGCCACCATTTTAGCCCCGCCTAGAAAATCTGAAACACTGCAATGGTGAAATGGTTTAACAGTCTAACTCCACACTTCAGTACTACACAGTTCAGTCTTTGCAATGTTTTTTAGCAATATATTTCTAACATTTATAGTGTTTAGAATTTTTTATAGAACTGCCTTTACAGGATCTTTAAAACTTTATAAAGTACGGCCTTTATTAACTCCCCAGAGCCACGTGTAGCACGTTATTTGACGGACAGATGCATTTTTATGGACTTAAAAAACAGAGCAACAATCACTGCCATTATAAAGCCAGCCCTTTTTAAATACAACTCCGATTTTATTCATGGCTTGAGGGGGAGTAAATCATTGTCTAATTTTCATTTTTGCGTCAACTATCCCTTTAAGAGAATAGGGACAACCCTTTTGGACCATGCGACCTGCTTGTTGATTCAGAGTTTGCGTCATCTGAAGTCCTCGCAGAAGATGTCATAGAGTATTTCACAATTAAGGGATGCACCGATATGGATATTTTGGACACTACGATGAGTGACCATTCTTTGTATTTGGAAGCTAATAAGATATATATTTTGCAAAAACAAAAAGCAAACAAATACAGAATACAGTGGACAATTAGCCTGACAAGCCAGCCCCACATCAAGATGAAGTTGGTTCTGGAAACACACCGTTGGAAGGGCTTAATCCAGGGGGCAGGATGAACGGTTGTCTTTTAAAGTCCACGCAATAGAATATAGCTCTACAACCAACCAGAGCAACGGAGAAGGTAAAGCGGAGCAAGATGACAGATTAAACTTTTGCCGTATCCGGTCGGCAAAACTCAGAACACATTTAAATTTTTTAAAGAATGACTTCAGTGCCGTTCTTTGTTCTTTTCTCAAAGAAACGCTTAACTCCAAGTCTTCCAGAGTCTTGGCCGTTGTTCGCCAGCTTCGTTTTCAAGTAGCACGCGGAACCATCACAACTCTGCTGTCATTATGTTAAGCCCCGCCCGCTGACTCTATACACGATGTGATTGGCCTGACCAGAGTTTGGTTTTTCCAGCTCGCAAGCCAACGGAGAGTTGCTAGACGACACTTGCTGCATATTAGATTTGCTGCCGCTAGGGTGCGTCCAGATTTCTTTGCTAGTGGACAATTGCTTACATTTTAAAAACTGCAGAAAACAAGGAAACAGCTAGATCTTGATTTTCCCTAAAATAATGTATTACTTTATTATTTAACCAATTTATTTCATACTCATATTTTGCTGTTGTTGGTCTTGTGCTGGTATTTTGAGGGGCTGGTCATTTTCTGGCAAATGGGAGCATGATTGTCTTTCATCCTGGTTCTCTTTTCAAATATCACTGAAAAGTCAGATTTGCTCAGAAACACATCCCTGGGTGTGGTTTTAATGAAGCAGTGTTGCCTGTGTCTGTACCAGAGCGAGGCTTTGTGTATTTGTTTCAGCCCTGTAGTGTTGGCAGTGAATTCAGATAGTTGTTGCTTTTCTTATTTAGTATTTTTGTCTTTTTTCCAGTCTAAATATCTAAAAACAAGCAAAATGATCTGCCAATGGGATAAGAAAAATAATCTTATTTCTGTTTTAAATCTTGTTTCTTGTTTGTCCCGAAACAGAAGAGAAATAAGATTATTTTTCTTACCCCATTGGCATATCATTTGGCTTGAGCAAACATTCCCTTCATTTAGATTTTTTTGTTTTGTTTTGTTTTTTAAGAAAACAAGAAAAACATATCTTATGTAATTTTACTTATCTAGTAAAAGCATCTTGATTTAAGAGTTTTTAGATATTTGGAATAAAAACTAGATAAAAAATCTAAGTAAGAAAAACATTTTATGCACTGCAGAGGAAAGCTGCCCCCATTTCTATGACATTGCAGTCACACATTTAAAACCAAAAGCTGATTTTAAAACCAAAAGCTATATATATATATATATATATATATATATATATATATATATATATATATATATATATATATATATATATATATATATATACATATATTGTAATTTTCGTTTAGCTATATTTAGTTAACTAATTACACACTAACATAAACTAACAACATATTACCCACTACTGAAAAACACATCAAATAACACTTTAATCCCTAAATTTACTCTCCTAATGCAGTGCCTTGCAAAGCATGCTGGGATCTGCAGATCCACTGTGCAGTTTGTTCGTTTCACTCAGCAATGTCAAGTTGACCGAACAAACACGTATTAAGTAAAGCCGTCAATTCTCATTTTTAGTAGAAACAAGTCATTACATTTAAAGGAAGTGTATGTAAGATTGTGGCCAAAACTGGTACTGCAATCCCTTTCAAATGACTGTAGAGCGGTGTATCCCCTCTCCCCCTCCCCCTGACTTGAGGTTGCTAGATTGGCTGCAGGATCAGCAGGAACGTTTGTAGCTGCAGCTGTGGTAACTAGAGCAGAGCTGGCAACCCAGATGCTGAAACACTACTGACTTCATGATTGGGCGATAGGTTGAGGGCGGAGCTTCAGGCCAAAACACAACATGTCAACATCAGTTGAGGGCTGCAACAACAATTTTTAAATGACAATATACTGACTACTGTTGTCAGTGATATAAGTATTTGAAATGAACATGATTTCTTAATGTCTAGTGACATAATACTGCCATTTTATGATTAATTGAAGAACATTTCTTACATACAGTTCCTTTAAGTTCATGTAGTTACATGAGTTTAAGTAATGTGAACATGGATGATTTGAGTAACTAACAACAGTGAAGGTGTATTTGAGTGTGCTGAACAAAAAAAAAATCTGCAGTCTCTTCTAGTTGGCATCTAACTAAGGTTCTTGCTATACAATACTAAGTTGTCTGTATATTTGCATTATTTGCAAGGCATACTATTTTTTTATGCAAATAATTAAGCTTGAACCACTTAACAGTCAACCTATCTGAATTTGTGTTGTTGTTTTTGTTTGTTTTGTTTTTTTAATTCTGTATTGCATTGCTACATAATAGCCAAACATCACACCTTCCTGTCTGTTATGATAATGAGCTGTTCTCAAACCAATCAAGCAGAGAGGAACATAAGATACTCCAAACTACTGAAATTATCCACATTATCTTGCAGTCAGTATCTGAACACAACATTGTGCATTAAACAAGCATCAGTGTTCATGTTGAATAAAGCACTCCCTCTGCCTTCCCAGGAAGTTTAATTAATCCAATTGAGCTGCTTAGTGTCTCATCAATAGGCATTGTTTAAAGATGGCTAGGTTATCCAGGCAAATCCCATCCGCTGAAGCCTGCTTCATTACCCAATAATACTCACGAAAGAGAAGGGAACTGCGCTCATGCAGATTAGGAGAGAAGAGTTTTCTCATATAAGCTTGCAGCTCAAATCTCTCCAATCGGACAAGAGCGCCGGTTCATGGCTGCATTTATTGGATTGGAATGGATTTGATTGGGTGGCTTATAGTTTTAACACGCTGGAAAACGACCGTCATGCTTTCTCTGGCTTTGCATGTGCTGAGCTGGAGTGTACATGTTTAGTGTGTTAATCTCTTTGTGATCTGGGTGAAACTGAATGCTAGCAGAGAAAGAGGTTTCGAATAAAGAGAGAAAGAGTGATTGGAGCATTTCTGGGGTATAGAAACATTGCATGAGTGTCCTATGGTAAGTTATAGGTGCGTGACATATAGTCGTGGCCAAAAGTATTCGCATAAATTTTGCATCTGACATAAATTTTGTGTTTCACAAAGTTTTTTGCTTCAGTATTTGTAGATTATTGGTTTTACATGTTTCCATGCTATACTGGAAATCAACACGATTATCATAAGGCTTTTAATGGCTAAAACATTCAATACATTTACAGTGTTGTACTTCTTCATAACCTTTGCAATACGCTCTGACATATTAAATAAAAGCTTCTGGGCCAAATCATGACTGATGGCGATCCAGTCCTGCCTTATGGATGCTCGCCTTTTAACCACAGGTTCTTTATTGAATTAAGATATGGCTAGTTGTCTGTTCACAGATCCAAAACTTGTAAGTAATGAGCTCAGAGCCACTTCCTTATCACTCTTGCCTTGTGACATGGTCCTGGAAAAGGAAAACAAACAGATGCCACCAAATTGCTCCTGAATCGTTGGGAGAAGTTGTTCTGCAGGATGTTTGGATGATAATACTGTATTCATTGCAGTGTTTTTGGGTAAAAATGTGAGGAAGCCCACTCCCTTGGATGGACAGCAACCCCATAGTTGGATGTCCTCAGGATGCTTCACTGTTGGCACGACACAGGACTCATGGTAGCATTTATTTTTTCTTCTCCGGACAATCGACTCTTCAGATATCCTAAAGTGTCGTAAAGGGGGCGTCATCAGAGAAAATATCTTTGCACCAATTGCTGTCTAATCCTTGTGCTTCTTTCAGAATTTCAGTCTGTCCTTGATGATTGTCATGAAGAAAAGTGACTTCTTTGCTGCCCTCCTTGACACCAGGCCGAAAAGTATCATCTAAAAGTATCTGCCTCACTGTGGGTGAACACTGGTTGTAACATAATTCTGTAGCTGACTCCTTAGGAGGAGACAGTCCTGGCGCTTACTGGAGACTCTGGGATGTCCTGAAGCCTTTTTCGCTGCAGTTAAACCTCTCTCTCCTTGAAGTTCTTGATGTTCAAAAAATGGTTATTACCGTAGAAATCTAGACACACACTAGCGGCAGCAAATCTATTTTGCAGCCAGGGTCGTCTAGCAACTCTCCGTTGAATTGCGAGCTGGAAAAACCAAACTCTGGTCAGGCCAATCGCATCATGTATAGAGTCGGTGGGCGGGGCTTAACATAAGGACGGCAGAGTTGTGATGGTTCCACGTGCTACTTGAAAACGAAGCTGGCGAACGGCAGTCTTTCAAATCGGCTTTGGCCGCAACTCTGGAAGACTTGGAGTTAAGCTTTTCTTTGTGGAAAGAACAAAGAACGCTACTGAAGTCATTCTTAAGAAGGAAAGATGTGTTCAGAGTTTTGGTGACCGGATGCGGCGAAAGTTTAATCTATCAACTAGCTCCGCTTCACCTTCTTCGTTGCTCTGGTTGGTTGTAGCACTATCTTAATGCGTGCAGAAAGACATCCGTTTATCCCGCCTCTCAATGGTGAGTTCACAGAACCAACATCTTGATGTGGGTCTGGCTTGTCAGGCTAGTAAGGTGCAGTGTTCTTTGCAGCAATTTCCTTTCATGTGAGACCATTTTGATTCAAAGCAATGATGGCTGCATGTCTTACTTTATAGCAGGGGGCAGTTTCTCCTCA